>NC_088406.1:11191420-11341420 GCF_034236695.1 Oncorhynchus nerka
AGCTGGGCTTTATGGTAACTCTATAGCTGGGCTTCATGGTAACTCTATAGCTGGGCTTCATGGTAACTCTATAGCTGGGCTTTATGGTAACTCTATAGCTGGGCTTTATCGTAACTCTACAGCTGGGCTTTATGGTAACTCTGTAGCTGGGCTTCATGGTAACTCTATAGCTGGGATTTATGATAAGTCGCTCTGGATAAGAGCGTCTGCTAAATGACTTAAATGTCAATGTAAATGTAACTCTATAGCTGGGCTTTATGGTAACTCTATAGCTGGGCTTTACGGTAACTCAGTTCACCCCAGTGGGGCCGATAGCTGGGCTTTATGGTAACTCTATAGCTGGGCTTTATGGTAACTCTGTAGCTGGGCTTTATGGTAACTCTATAGCTGGGCTTTATGGTAACTCTATAGCTAGGCTTTACGGTAACTCAGTTCATCCCAGTGGTGCCGATAGCTGGGCTTTATGGTAACTCTATAGCTGGGCTTCATGGTAACTCTATAGCTGGGCTTCATGGTAACTCTATAGCTGGGCTTCATGGTAACTCTATAGCTGGGCTTCATGGTAACTCTATAGCTGGGCTTTATGGTAACTCTATAGCTGGGCTTTATCGTAACTCTACAGCTGGGCTTTATCGTAACTCTATAGCTGGGCTTCATGGTAACTCTATAGCTGGGCTTTATGGTAACTCTATAGCTGGGCTTCATGGTAACTCTATAGCTGGGATTTATGATAACTCTATAGCTGGGCTTTATGGTAACTCTATAGCTGGGCTTTATGGTAACTCTATAGCTGGGCTTTATGGTAACTCAGTTCACCCCAGTGGGGCCGATAGCTGGGCTTCATGGTCACTCTATAGCTGGGCTTTATGGTAACTCTATAGCTGGGCTTTTTGGTAACTCTATAGCTGGGCTTCATGGTAACTCAGTTCACCCCAGTGGGGCCGATAGATGGGCTTTATGGTAACTCTATAGCTGGGCTTTATGGTAACTCTATAGCTGGGCTTTATGGTAACTCTAATATTGGGTTTCATGGTAACTCTATAGCTGGGCTTTATGGTAACTCTAATATTGGGCTTCATGGTAACTCTATAGCTGGGTTTCATGGTAACTCTATAGCTGGGCTTTATGGTAACTCAGTTCACCCCAGTGGGGCCGATAGCTGGGCTTTATGGTAACTCTATAGCTGGGCTTTATGGTAACTCTAATATTGGGCTCCATGGTAACTCTATAGCTGGGTTTCATGGTAACTCTATAGCTGGGCTTTATGGTAACTCTATAGCTGGGCTTTATGGTAACTCTATAGCTGGGCTTTATGGTAACTCTATAGCTGGGCTTTATGGTAACTCTATAGCTGGGCTTTATCGTAACTCTATAGCTGGGCTTCATGGTAACTCTATAGCTGGGCTTTATGGTAACTCTATAGCTGGGCTTCATGGTAACTCTATAGCTGGGATTTATGGTAACTCTATAGCTGGGCTTTATGGTAACTCTATAGCTGGGCTTTATGGTAACTCTATAGCTGGGCTTTATGGTAACTCTATAGCTGGGCTTTACGGTAACTCAGTTCACCCCAGTGGGGCCGATAGCTGGGCTTTATGGTAACTCTATAGCTGGGCTTCATGGTAACTCTATAGCTGGGCTTCATGGTAACTCTATAGCTGGGCTTCATGGTAACTATATAGCTGGGCTTCATGGTAACTCTATAGCTGGGCTTCATGGTAACTCTATAGCTGGGCTTTATCGTAACTCTATAGCTGGGCTTCATGGTAACTCTATAGCTGGGCTTTATGGTAACTATATAGCTGGGCTTCATGGTAACGCTATAGCTGGGCTTCATGGTCACTCTATAGCTGGGCTTTATGTTAACTTTATAGCTGGGCTTTATGGTAACTCTATAGCTGGGCTTTTTGGTAACTCTATAGCTGGGCTTCATGGTAACTCTATAAATGGGCTTTATGGTACCTCTATAGCTGGGCTTTATGGTAACTCTATAGCTGGGCTTTACGGATACTCAGTTCACCCCAGTGGGGCCGATAGCTGGGCTTTATGGTAACTCTATAGCTGGGCTTTATGGTAACTCTGTAGCTGGGCTTTATGGTAACTCTATAGCTGGGCTTTATGGTAACTCTATAGCTGGGCTTTATGGTAACTCTATAGCTGGGCTTTATGGTAACTCTATAGCTGGGCTTTATGGTAACTCTATAGCTGGGCTTCATGGTAACTCTATAGCTGGGCTTTATGGTAACTCTATAGCTGGGCTTCATGGTAACTCTATAGCTGGGCTTTATGGTAACTCTATAGCTGGGCTTCATGGTAACTCTATAGCTGGGCTTTATGGTAACTCTATAGCTGGGCTTTATGGTAACTCTATAGCTGGGATTTATGGTAACTCTATAGCTGGGCTTTATGGTAACTCTATAGCTGGGCTTCATGGTAACTCTATAGCTGGGCTTTATGGTAACTCTATACCTGGGCTTCATGGTAACTCAGTTCACCCCAGTGGGGCCTTTTTCTGGGCTTTATGGTAACTCTATAGCTGGGCTTTATGGTAACTCTATAGCTGGGCTTTATGGTAACTCAGTTCACCCCAGTGGGGCCGATAGCTGGGCTTCATGGTCACTCTATAGCTGGGCTTTATGGTAACTCTATAGCTGGGCTTTTTGGTAACTCTATAGCTGGGCTTTACGGTAACTCAGTTCACCCCAGTGGGGCCGATAGCTGGGCTTTATGGTAACTCTATAGCTGGGCTTTTTGGTAACTCTATAGCTGGGCTTCATGGTAACTCAGTTCACCCCAGTGGGGCCGATAGATGGGCTTTATGGTAACTCTATAGCTGGGCTTTATGGTAACTCTATAGCTGGGCTTTATGGTAACTCTAATATTGGGCTCCATGGTAACTCTATAGCTGGGTTTCATGGTAACTCTATAGCTGGGCTTTATGGTAACTCTATAGCTGGGCTTTATGGTAACTCAGTTCACCCCAGTGGGGCCGATAGCTGGGCTTTATGGTAACTCTATAGCTGGGCTTTATGGTAACTCTAATATTGGGCTCCATGGTAACTCTATAGCTGGGTTTCATGGTAACTCTATAGCTGGGCTTTATGGTAACTCTATAGCTGGGCTTTATGGTAACTTTATAGCTGGGCTTTATGGTAACTCTATAGCTGGGCTTTATGGTAACTCTATAGCTGGGCTTTATGGTAACTCTATAGCTGGGCTTCATGGTAACTCTATAGCTGGGATTTATGGTAACTCTATAGCTGGGCTTCATGGTAACTCAGTTCACCCCAGTGGGGCCGATAGCTGGGCTTTATGGTAACTCTATAGCTGGGCTTTATGGTAACTCTATAGCTGGGCTTTATGGTAACTCTATAGCTGGGCTTTATGGTAACCCTATAGCTGGGCTTTACGGTAACTCAGTTCACCTCAGTGGTGCCGATAGCTGGGCTTTATGGTAACTCTATAGCTGGGCTTCATGGTAACTCTATAGCTGGGCTTCATGGTAACTCTATAGCTGGGCTTCATGGTAACTCTATAGCTGGGCTTCATGGTAACTCTATAGCTGGGCTTTATGGTAACTCTATAGCTGGGCTTTATCGTAACTCTACAGCTGGGCTTTATCGTAACTCTATAGCTGGGCTTCATGGTAACTCTATAGCTGGGCTTTATGGTAACTCTATAGCTGGGCTTCATGGTAACTCTATAGCTGGGATTTATGATAACTCTATAGCTGGGCTTTATGGTAACTCTATAGCTGGGCTTTATGGTAACTCTATAGCTGGGCTTTATGGTAACTCTATAGCTGGGCTTTACGGTAACTCAGTTCACCCCAGTGGTGCCGATAGCTGGGCTTTATGGTAACTCTATAGCTGGGTTTCATGGTAACTCTATAGCTGGGCTTTATGGTAACTCTATAGCTGGGCTTTATGGTAACTTTATAGCTGGGCTTTATGGTAACTCTATAGCTGGGCTTTATGGTAACTCTATAGCTGGGCTTTATGGTAACTCTATAGCTGGGCTTCATGGTAACTCTATAGCTGGGATTTATGGTAACTCTATAGCTGGGCTTCATGGTAACTCAGTTCACCCCAGTGGGGCCGATAGCTGGGCTTTATGGTAACTCTATAGCTGGGCTTTATGGTAACTCTATAGCTGGGCTTTATGGTAACTCTATAGCTGGGCTTTATGGTAACCCTATAGCTGGGCTTTACGGTAACTCAGTTCACCTCAGTGGTGCCGATAGCTGGGCTTTATGGTAACTCTATAGCTGGGCTTCATGGTAACTCTATAGCTGGGCTTCATGGTAACTCTATAGCTGGGCTTCATGGTAACTCTATAGCTGGGCTTCATGGTAACTCTATAGCTGGGCTTTATGGTAACTCTATAGCTGGGCTTTATCGTAACTCTACAGCTGGGCTTTATCGTAACTCTATAGCTGGGCTTCATGGTAACTCTATAGCTGGGCTTTATGGTAACTCTATAGCTGGGCTTCATGGTAACTCTATAGCTGGGATTTATGATAACTCTATAGCTGGGCTTTATGGTAACTCTATAGCTGGGCTTTATGGTAACTCTATAGCTGGGCTTTATGGTAACTCTATAGCTGGGCTTTACGGTAACTCAGTTCACCCCAGTGGTGCCGATAGCTGGGCTTTATGGTAACTCTATAGCTGGGCTTCATGGTAACTCTATAGCTGGGCTTCATGGTAACTCTATAGCTGGGCTTTATCGTAACTCTACAGCTGGGCTTTATGGTAACTCTATAGCTGGGCTTCATGGTAACTCTATAGCTGGGATTTATGATAAGTCGCTCTGGATAAGAGCGTCTGCTAAATGACTTAAATGTCAATGTAAATGTAACTCTATAGCTGGGCTTTATGGTAACTCTATAGCTGGGCTTTACGGTAACTCAGTTCACCCCAGTGGGGCCGATAGCTGGGCTTTATGGTAACTCTATAGCTGGGCTTTATGGTAACTCTGTAGCTGGGCTTTATGGTAACTCTATAGCTGGGCTTTATGGTAACTCTATAGCTGGGCTTTATGGTAACTCTATAGCTGGGCTTTATGGTAACTCTATAGCTGGGCTTTATGGTAACTCTATAGCTGGGCTTTATGGTAACTCTATAGCTGGGCTTTATGGTAACTCTATAGCTGGGCTTTATGGTAACTCTATAGCTGGGCTTTATGGTAACTCTATAGCTGGGCTTTATGGTAACTCTATAGCTGGACTTTATGGTAACTCTATAGCTGGGATTTATGGTAACTCTATAGCTGGGCTTTATGGTAACTATAGCTGGGCTTCATGGTAAATCTATAGCTGGGCTTTATGGTAACTCTATAGCTGGGCTTCATGGTAACTCTATAGCTGGGCTTTATGGTAACTCTATAGCTGGGCTTTATGGTAACTCTATAGCTGGGCTTCATGGTAACTCTATAGCTGGGCTTCATGGTAACTCTATAGCTGGGCTTTATGGTAACTCTATAGCTGGGCTTTATCGTAACTCTACAGCTGGGCTTTATGGTAACTCTGTAGCTGGGCTTCATGGTAACTCTATAGCTGGGATTTATGATAAGTCGCTCTGGATAAGAGCGTCTGCTAAATGACTTAAATGTCAATGTAAATGTAACTCTATAGCTGGGCTTTATGGTAACTCTATAGCTGGGCTTTGCGGTAACTCAGTTCACCCCAGTGGGGCCGATAGCTGGGCTTTATGGTAACTCTATAGCTGGGCTTTATGGTAACTCTGTAGCTGGGCTTTATGGTAACTCTATAGCTGGGCTTTATGGTAACTCTATAGCTAGGCTTTACGGTAACTCAGTTCATCCCAGTGGTGCCGATAGCTGGGCTTTATGGTAACTCTATAGCTGGGCTTCATGGTAACTCTATAGCTGGGCTTCATGGTAACTCTATAGCTGGGCTTCATGGTAACTCTATAGCTGGGCTTCATGGTAACTCTATAGCTGGGCTTTATGGTAACTCTATAGCTGGGCTTTTTCGTAACTCTACAGCTGGGCTTTATCGTAACTCTATAGCTGGGCTTCATGGTAACTCTATAGCTGGCCTTTATGGTAACTCTATAGCTGGGCTTCATGGTAACTCTATAGCTGGGATTTATGATAACTCTATAGCTGGGCTTTATGGTAACTCTATAGCTGGGCTTTATGGTAACTCTATAGCTGGGCTTTATGGTAACTCAGTTCACCCCAGTGGGGCCGATAGCTGGGCTTCATGGTCACTCTATAGCTGGGCTTTATGGTAACTCTATAGCTGGGCTTTTTGGTAACTCTATAGCTGGGCTTCATGGTAACTCAGTTCACCCCAGTGGGGCCGATAGATGGGCTTTATGGTAACTCTATAGCTGGGCTTTATGGTAACTCTATAGCTGGGCTTTATGGTAACTCTAATATTGGGTTTCATGGTAACTCTATAGCTGGGCTTTATGGTAACTCTAATATTGGGCTTCATGGTAACTCTATAGCTGGGTTTCATGGTAACTCTATAGCTGGGCTTTATGGTAACTCAGTTCACCCCAGTGGGGCCGATAGCTGGGCTTTATGGTAACTCTATAGCTGGGCTTTATGGTAACTCTAATATTGGGCTCCATGGTAACTCTATAGCTGGGTTTCATGGTAACTCTATAGCTGGGCTTTATGGTAACTCTATAGCTGGGCTTTATGGTAACTCTATAGCTGGGCTTTATGGTAACTCTATAGCTGGGCTTTATGGTAACTCTATAGCTGGGCTTTATCGTAACTCTATAGCTGGGCTTCATGGTAACTCTATAGCTGGGCTTTATGGTAACTCTATAGCTGGGCTTCATGGTAACTCTATAGCTGGGATTTATGGTAACTCTATAGCTGGGCTTTATGGTAACTCTATAGCTGGGCTTTATGGTAACTCTATAGCTGGGCTTTATGGTAACTCTATAGCTGGGCTTTACGGTAACTCAGTTCACCCCAGTGGGGCCGATAGCTGGGCTTTATGGTAACTCTATAGCTGGGCTTCATGGTAACTCTATAGCTGGGCTTCATGGTAACTCTATAGCTGGGCTTCATGGTAACTCTATAGCTGGGCTTCATGGTAACTCTATAGCTGGGCTTCATGGTAACTCTATAGCTGGGCTTCATGGTAACTCTATAGCTGGGCTTCATGGTAACTCTATAGCTGGGCTTTATGGTAACTATATAGCTGGGCTTCATGGTAACTCTATAGCTGGGCTTCATGGTCACTCTATAGCTGGGCTTTATGTTAACTTTATAGCTGGGCTTTATGGTAACTCTATAGCTGGGCTTTTTGGTAACTCTATAGCTGGGCTTCATGGTAACTCTATAAATGGGCTTTATGGTACCTCTATAGCTGGGCTTTATGGTAACTCTATAGCTGGGCTTTACGGATACTCAGTTCACCCCAGTGGGGCCGATAGCTGGGCTTTATGGTAACTCTATAGCTGGGCTTTATGGTAACTCTGTAGCTGGGCTTTATGGTAACTCTATAGCTGGGCTTTATGGTAACTCTATAGCTGGGCTTTATGGTAACTCTATAGCTGGGCTTTATGGTAACTCTATAGCTGGGCTTTATGGTAACTCTATAGCTGGGCTTCATGGTAACTCTATAGCTGGGCTTTATGGTAACTCTATAGCTGGGCTTCATGGTAACTCTATAGCTGGGCTTTATCGTAACTCTATAGCTGGGCTTCATGGTAACTCTATAGCTGGGCTTTATGGTAACTCTATAGCTGGGCTTCATGGTAACTCTATAGCTGGGATTTATGGTAACTCTATAGCTGGGCTTTATGGTAACTCTATAGCTGGGCTTTATGGTAACTCTATAGCTGGGCTTTATGGTAACTCTATAGCTGGGCTTTACGGTAACTCAGTTCACCCCAGTGGGGCCGATAGCTGGGCTTTATGGTAACTCTATAGCTGGGCTTCATGGTAACTCTATAGCTGGGCTTCATGGTAACTCTATAGCTGGGCTTCATGGTAACTCTATAGCTGGGCTTCATGGTAACTCTATAGCTGGGCTTCATGGTAACTCTATAGCTGGGCTTTATCGTAACTCTATAGCTGGGCTTCATGGTAACTCTATAGCTGGGCTTTATGGTAACTATATAGCTGGGCTTCATGGTAACTCTATAGCTGGGCTTCATGGTCACTCTATAGCTGGGCTTTATGTTAACTTTATAGCTGGGCTTTATGGTAACTCTATAGCTGGGCTTTATGGTAACTCTATAGCTGGGCTTCATGGTAACTCTATAGCTGGGCTTTATGGTAACTCTATACCTGGGCTTCATGGTAACTCAGTTCACCCCAGTGGGGCCTTTTTCTGGGCTTTATGGTAACTCTATAGCTGGGCTTTATGGTAACTCTATAGCTGGGCTTTATGGTAACTCAGTTCACCCCAGTGGGGCCGATAGCTGGGCTTCATGGTCACTCTATAGCTGGGCTTTATGGTAACTCTATAGCTGGGCTTTTTGGTAACTCTATAGCTGGGCTTTACGGTAACTCAGTTCACCCCAGTGGGGCCGATAGCTGGGCTTTATGGTAACTCTATAGCTGGGCTTTTTGGTAACTCTATAGCTGGGCTTCATGGTAACTCAGTTCACCCCAGTGGGGCCGATAGATGGGCTTTATGGTAACTCTATAGCTGGGCTTTATGGTAACTCTATAGCTGGGCTTTATGGTAACTCTAATATTGGGCTCCATGGTAACTCTATAGCTGGGTTTCATGGTAACTCTATAGCTGGGCTTTATGGTAACTCTATAGCTGGGCTTTATGGTAACTCAGTTCACCCCAGTGGGGCCGATAGCTGGGCTTTATGGTAACTCTATAGCTGGGCTTTATGGTAACTCTATAGCTGGGCTTTATGGTAACTCTAATATTGGGCTCCATGGTAACTCTATAGCTGGGTTTCATGGTAACTCTATAGCTGGGCTTTATGGTAACTCTATAGCTGGGCTTTATGGTAACTTTATAGCTGGGCTTTATGGTAACTCTATAGCTGGGCTTTATGGTAACTCTATAGCTGGGCTTTATCGTAACTCTATAGCTGGGCTTCATGGTAACTCTATAGCTGGGCTTTATGGTAACTCTATAGCTGGGCTTCATGGTAACTCTATAGCTGGGATTTATGGTAACTCTATAGCTGGGCTTCATGGTAACTCAGTTCACCCCAGTGGGGCCTTTTGCTGGGCTTTATGGTAACTCTATAACTGTGCTTTATGGTAACTCTATAGCTGGGCTTTATGGTAACTCAGTTCACCCCAGTGGGGCCGATAGCTGGGCTTCATGGTCACTCTATAGCTGGGCTTTATGGTAACTCTATAGCTGGGCTTTTGGTAACTCTATAGCTGGGCTTTACGGTAACTCAGTTCACCCCAGTGGGGCCGATAGCTGGGCTTTATGGTAACTCTATAGCTGGGCTTTTTGGAAACTCTATAGCTGGGCTTCATGGTAACTCAGTTCACCCCAGTGGGGCCGATAGATGGGCTTTATGGTAACTCTATAGCTGGGCCTTATGGTAACTCTATAGCTGGGCTTTATGGTAACTATAGCTGGGCTTTATGGTAACTCTATAGCTGGGCTTTATGGTAACTCTAATATTGGGCTTCATGGTAACTCTATAGCTGGGTTTCATGGTAACTCTATAGCTGGGTTTCATGGTAACTCTATAGCTGGGCTTTATGGTAACTCTATAGCTGGGCTTTATGGTAACTCAGTTCACCCCAGTGGGGCCGATAGCTGGGCTTTATGGTAACTCTATAGCTGGGCTTTATGGTAACTCTAATATTGGGCTCCATGGTAACTCTATAGCTGGGTTTCATGGTAACTCTATAGCTGGGCTTTATGGTAACTCTATAGCTGGGCTTTATGGTAACTCTATAGCTGGGCTTTATGGTAACTCTATAGCTGGGCTTTATGGTAACTCTATAGCTGGGCTTTATGGTAACTATAGCTGGGCTTTATGGTAACTCTATAGCTGGGATTTATGGTAACTCTATAGCTGGGCTTTATGGTAACTCTATAGCTGGGCTTTATGGTAACTCTATAGCTGGGCTTCATGGTAACTCTATAGCTGGGCTTTATGGTAACTCTATAGCTGGGCTTCATGGTAACTCTATAGCTGGGCTTTATCGTAACTCTATAGCTGGGCTTCATGGTAACTCTATAGCTGGGCTTTATGGTAACTCTATAGCTGGGCTTCATGGTAACTCTATAGCTGGGATTTATGGTAACTCTATAGCTGGGCTTTATGGTAACTCTATAGCTGGGCTTTATGGTAACTCTATAGCTGGGCTTTATGGTAACTCTATAGCTGGGCTTTACGGTAACTCAGTTCACCCCAGTGGGGCCGATAGCTGGGCTTTATGGTAACTCTATAGCTGGGCTTCATGGTAACTCTATAGCTGGGCTTCATGGTAACTCTATAGCTGGGCTTCATGGTAACTCTATAGCTGGGCTTCATGGTAACTCTATAGCTGGGCTTCATGGTAACTCTATAGCTGGGCTTTATCGTAACTCTATAGCTGGGCTTCATGGTAACTCTATAGCTGGGCTTTATGGTAACTATATAGCTGGGCTTCATGGTAACTCTATAGCTGGGCTTCATGGTCACTCTATAGCTGGGCTTTATGTTAACTTTATAGCTGGGCTTTATGGTAACTCTATAGCTGGGCTTTATGGTAACTCTATAGCTGGGCTTCATGGTAACTCTATAGCTGGGCTTTATGGTAACTCTATACCTGGGCTTCATGGTAACTCAGTTCACCCCAGTGGGGCCTTTTCTGGGCTTTATGGTAACTCTATAGCTGGGCTTTATGGTAACTCTATAGCTGGGCTTTATGGTAACTCAGTTCACCCCAGTGGGGCCGATAGCTGGGCTTCATGGTCACTCTATAGCTGGGCTTTATGGTAACTCTATAGCTGGGCTTTTTGGTAACTCTATAGCTGGGCTTTACGGTAACTCAGTTCACCCCAGTGGGGCCGATAGCTGGGCTTTATGGTAACTCTATAGCTGGGCTTTTTGGTAACTCTATAGCTGGGCTTCATGGTAACTCAGTTCACCCCAGTGGGGCCGATAGATGGGCTTTATGGTAACTCTATAGCTGGGCTTTATGGTAACTCTATAGCTGGGCTTTATGGTAACTCTAATATTGGGCTCCATGGTAACTCTATAGCTGGGTTTCATGGTAACTCTATAGCTGGGCTTTATGGTAACTCTATAGCTGGGCTTTATGGTAACTCAGTTCACCCCAGTGGGGCCGATAGCTGGGCTTTATGGTAACTCTATAGCTGGGCTTTATGGTAACTCTATAGCTGGGCTTTATGGTAACTCTATATTGGGCTCCATGGTAACTCTATAGCTGGGTTTCATGGTAACTCTATAGCTGGGCTTTATGGTAACTCTATAGCTGGGCTTTATGGTAACTTTATAGCTGGGCTTTATGGTAACTCTATAGCTGGGCTTTATGGTAACTCTATAGCTGGGCTTTATCGTAACTCTATAGCTGGGCTTCATGGTAACTCTATAGCTGGGCTTTATGGTAACTCTATAGCTGGGCTTCATGGTAACTCTATAGCTGGGATTTATGGTAACTCTATAGCTGGGCTTCATGGTAACTCAGTTCACCCCAGTGGGGCCTTTTGCTGGGCTTTATGGTAACTCTATAACTGTGCTTTATGGTAACTCTATAGCTGGGCTTTATGGTAACTCAGTTCACCCCAGTGGGGCCGATAGCTGGGCTTCATGGTCACTCTATAGCTGGGCTTTATGGTAACTCTATAGCTGGGCTTTTTGGTAACTCTATAGCTGGGCTTTACGGTAACTCAGTTCACCCCAGTGGGGCCGATAGCTGGGCTTTATGGTAACTCTATAGCTGGGCTTTTTGGAAACTCTATAGCTGGGCTTCATGGTAACTCAGTTCACCCCAGTGGGGCCGATAGATGGGCTTTATGGTAACTCTATAGCTGGGCCTTATGGTAACTCTATAGCTGGGCTTTATGGTAACTATAGCTGGGCTTTATGGTAACTCTATAGCTGGGCTTTATGGTAACTCTAATATTGGGCTTCATGGTAACTCTATAGCTGGGTTTCATGGTAACTCTATAGCTGGGTTTCATGGTAACTCTATAGCTGGGCTTTATGGTAACTCTATAGCTGGGCTTTATGGTAACTCAGTTCACCCCAGTGGGGCCGATAGCTGGGCTTTATGGTAACTCTATAGCTGGGCTTTATGGTAACTCTAATATTGGGCTCCATGGTAACTCTATAGCTGGGTTTCATGGTAACTCTATAGCTGGGCTTTATGGTAACTCTATAGCTGGGCTTTATGGTAACTCTATAGCTAGGCTTTATGGTAACTCTATAGCTGGGCTTTATGGTAACTCTATAGCTGGGCTTTATGGTAACTATAGCTGGGCTTTATGGTAACTCTATAGCTGGGATTTATGGTAACTCTATAGCTGGGCTTCATGGTAACTCTATAGCTGGGCTTTATGGTAACTATAGCTGGGCTTTATGGTAACTCTATAGCTGGGATTTATGGTAACTCTATAGCTGGGCTTCATGTTAACTCTATAGCTGGGCTTTATGGTAACTCTATAGCTGGGCTTCATGGTAAATCTATAGCTGGGCTTTATGGTAACTCTATAGCTGGGTTTCATGGTAACTCTATAGCTGGGCTTTATGGTAACTCTATAGCTGGGCTTTATGGTAACTCTATAGCTGGGCTTTATGGTAACTCTATAGCTGAGCTTCATGGTAACTCTATAGCTGGGATTTATGGTAACTCTATAGCTGGACTTTATGGTAACTCTATAGCTGGGCTTTATGGTAACTCTATAGCTGGGCTTTATGGTAACTCTATAGCTGGGCTTTACGGTAACTCAGTTCACCCCAGTGGTGCCGATAGCTGGGCTTTATGGTAACTCTATAGCTGGGCTTCATGGTAACTCTATAGCTGGGCTTCATGGTAACTCTATAGCTGGGCTTCATGGTAACTCTATAGCTGGGCTTTATGGTAACTCTATAGCTGGGCTTTATCGTAACTCTACAGCTGGGCTTTATGGTAACTCTATACCTGGGCTTCATGGTAACTCTATAGCTGGGATTTATGATAAGTCGCTCTGGATAAGAGCGTCTGCTAAATGACTTAAATGTCAATGTAAATGTAACTCTATAGCTGGGCTTTATGGTAACTCTATAGCTGGGCTTTACGGTAACTCAGTTCACCCCAGTGGGGCCGATAGCTGGGCTTTATGGTAACTCTATAGCTGGGCTTTATGGTAACTCTGTAGCTGGGCTTTATGGTAACTCTATAGCTGGGCTTTATGGTAACTCTATAGCTGGGCTTTATGGTAACTCTATAGCTGGGCTTTATGGTAACTCTATAGCTGGGCTTTATGGTAACTCTATAGCTGGGCTTTATGGTAACTCTATAGCTGGGCTTTATGGTAACTCTATAGCTGGGCTTTATGGTAACTCTATAGCTGGGCTTTATGGTAACTCTATAGCTGGGATTTATGGTAACTCTATAGCTGGGATTTATGGTAACTCTATAGCTGGGCTTTATGGTAACTCTATAGCTGGGCTTCATGGTAACTCTATAGCTGGGCTTTATGGTAACTCTATAGCTGGGCTTCATGGTAACTCAGTTCACCCCAGTGGGGCCTTTTGCTGGGCTTTATGGTAACTCTATAGCTGGGCTTTATGGTAACTCTATAGCTGGGCTTTATGGTAACTCAGTTCACCCCAGTGGGGCCGATAGCTGGGCTTCATGGTCACTCTATAGCTGGGCTTTATGGTAACTCTATAGCTGGGCTTTATGGTAACTCTATAGCTGGGCTTTATCGTAACTCTATAGCTGGGCTTCATGGTAACTCTATAGCTGGGCTTTATGGTAACTCTATAGCTGGGCTTCATGGTAACTCTATAGCTGGGCTTTATGGTAACTCTATAGCTGGGCTTTATGGTAACTCTATAACTGGGCTTTATGGTAACTCTATAGCTGGGCTTTATGGTAACTCTATAGCTGGGCTTTACGGTAACTCAGTTCACCCCAGTGGTGCCGATAGCTGGGCTTTATGGTAACTCTATAGCTGGGCTTCATGGTAACTCTATAGCTGGGCTTTATGGTAACTCTATAGCTGGGCTTTACGGTAACTCAGTTCACCCCAGTGGTGCCGATAGCTGGGCTTCATGGTAACTCTATAGCTGGGCTTCATGGTAACTCTATAGCTGGGCTTCATGGTAACTCTATAGCTGGGCTTCATGGTAACTCTATAGCTGGGCTTTATGGTAACTCTATAGCTGGGATTTATCGTAACTCTACAGCTGGGCTTTATCGTAACTCTATAGCTGGGCTTCATGGTAACTCTATAGCTGGGCTTTATGGGAACTCTATAGCTGGGCTTTATGGTAACTTTATAGCTGGGCTTTATGGTAACTCTATAGCTGGGCTTTATGGTAACTCTATAGCTGGGCTTTATCGTAACTCTATAGCTGGGCTTCATGGTAACTCTATAGCTGGGCTTTATGGTAACTCTATAGCTGGGCTTTATGGTAACTCTATAGCTGGGCTTTATGGTAACTCTATAGCTGGGCTTTATGGTACCTCTATAGCTGGGCTTTATGGTAACTCTATAGCTGGGCTTTACGATAACTCAGTTCACCCCAGTGGTGCCGATAGCTGGGCTTTATGGTAACTCTATAGCTGGGCTTCATGGTAACTCTATAGCTGGGCTTTATGGTAACTCTATAGCTGGGCTTTACGGTAACTCAGTTCACCCCAGTGGTGCCGATAGCTGGGCTTTATGGTAACTCTATAGCTGGGCTTCATGGTAACTCTATAGCTGGGCTTCATGGTAACTCTATAGCTGGGCTTCATGGTAACTCTATAGCTGGGCTTTATGGTAACTCTATAGCTGGGATTTATCGTAACTCTACAGCTGGGCTTTATCGTAACTCTATAGCTGGGCTTCATGGTAACTCTATAGCTGGGCTTTATGGGAACTCTATAGCTGGGCTTTATGGTAACTTTATAGCTGGGCTTTATGGTAACTCTATAGCTGGGCTTTATGGTAACTCTATAGCTGGGCTTTATCGTAACTCTATAGCTGGGCTTCATGGTAACTCTATAGCTGGGCTTTATGGTAACTCTATAGCTGGGCTTCATGGTAACTCTATAGCTGGGATTTATGGTAACTCTGTAGCTGGGCTTCATGGTAACTCAGTTCACCCCAGTGGGGCCTTTTGCTGGGCTTTATGGTAACTCTATAACTGGGCTTCATGGTCACTCTATAGCTGGGCTTTATGGTAACTCTATAGCTGGGCTTTTTGGTAACTCTATAGCTGGGCTTTACGGTAACTCAGTTCACCCCAGTGGGGCCGATAGCTGGGCTTTATGGTAACTCTATAGCTGGGCTTTTTGGAAACTCTATAGCTGGGCTTCATGGTAACTCAGTTCACCCCAGTGGGGCCGATAGATGGGCTTTATGGTAACTCTATAGCTGGGCCTTATGGTAACTCTATAGCTGGGCTTTATGGTAACTATAGCTGGGCTTTATGGTAACTCTATAGCTGGGCTTTATGGTAACTCTAATATTGGGCTTCATGGTAACTCTATAGCTGGGTTTCATGGTAACTCTATAGCTGGGTTTCATGGTAACTCTATAGCTGGGCTTTATGGTAACTCTATAGCTGGGCTTTATGGTAACTCAGTTCACCCCAGTGGGGCCGATAGCTGGGCTTTATGGTAACTCTATAGCTGGGCTTTATGGTAACTCTAATATTGGGCTCCATGGTAACTCTATAGCTGGGTTTCATGGTAACTCTATAGCTGGGCTTTATGGTAACTCTATAGCTGGGCTTTATGGTTACTCTATAGCTAGGCTTTATGGTAACTCTATAGCTGGGCTTTATGGTAACTCTATAGCTGGGCTTTATGGTAACTATAGCTGGGCTTTATGGTAACTCTATAGCTGGGATTTATGGTAACTCTATAGCTGGGCTTCATGGTAACTCTATAGCTGGGCTTTATGGTAACTCTATAGCTGGGCTTCATGGTAACTCTATAGCTGGGCTTTATGGTAACTCTATAGCTGGGCTTTATGGTAACTCTATAGCTGGGCTTTATGGTAACTCTATAGCTGGGCTTCATGGTAACTCTATAGCTGGGCTTTATGGTAACTCTATAGCTGGGCTTCATGGTAACTCAGTTCACCCCAGTGGGGCCTTTTGCTGGGCTTTATGGTAACTCTATAGCTGGGCTTTATGGTAACTCTATAGCTGGGCTTTATGGTAACTCAGTTCACCCCAGTGGGGCCGATAGCTGGGCTTCATGGTCACTCTATAGCTGGGCTTTATGGTAACTCTATAGCTGGGCTTTATGGTAACTCTATAGCTGGGCTTTATGGTAACTCTATAGCTGGGCTTCATGGTAACTCTATAGCTGGGCTTTATGGTAACTCTATAGCTGGGCTTTATGGTAACTCTCTAATATTGGGCTTCATGGTAACTCTATAGCTGGGTTTCATGGTAACTCTATAGCTGGGTTTCATGGTAACTCTATAGCTCGGCTTTATGGTAACTCTATAGCTGGGCTTTATGGTAACTCAGTTCACCCCAGTGGGGCCGATAGCTGGGCTTTATGGTAACTCTATAGCTGGGCTTTATGGTAACTCTAATATTGGGCTCCATGGTAACTCTATAGCTGGGTTTCATGGTAACTCTATAGCTGGGCTTTATGGTAACTCTATAGCTGGGCTTTATGGTAACTCTATAGCTGGGCTTTATGGTAACTCTATAGCTGAGCTTCATGGTAACTCTATAGCTGGGATTTATGGTAACTCTATAGCTGGACTTTATGGTAACTCTATAGCTGGGCTTTATGGTAACTCTATAGCTGGGCTTTATGGTAACTCTATAGCTGGGCTTCATGGTAACTCTATAGCTGGGCTTCATGGTAACTCTATAGCTGGGCTTCATGGTAACTCTATAGCTGGGCTTTATGGTAACTCAGTTCACCCCAGTGGGCTTTATTTCTACAGCTGGGCTTTATGGTAACTCTATACCTGGGCTTTATGGTAACTCTATAGCTGGGATTTATGATAACTCAGTTCATAAGAGCGTCTGCTAAATGACTTAAATGTCAATGTAAATGTAACTCTATAGCTGGGCTTTTTGGTAACTCTATAGCTGGTCTTTACGGTAACTCAGTTCACCCCAGTGGGGCCGATAGCTGGGCTTTATGGTAACTCTATAGCTGGGCTTTTTGGTAACTCTATAGCTGGGCTTCATGGTAACTCAGTTCACCCCAGTGGGGCCGATAGCTGGGCTTTATGGTAACTCTATAGCTGGGCTTTATGGTAACTCTATAGCTGGGCTTTATGGTAACTCTATAGCTAGGCGTTATGGTAACTCTATAGCTGGGCTTTATGGTAACTCTATAGCTGGGCTTTATGGTAACTCTAATATTGGGCTCCATGGTAACTCTATAGCTGGGTTTCATGGTAACTCTATAGCTGGGCTTTATGGTAACTCTATAGCTGGGCTTTATGGTAACTCTATAGCTGGGCTTTATGGTAACTCTATAGCTGGGCTTTATGGTAACTCTATAGCTGGGCTTTACGGTAACTCAGTTCACCCCAGTGGGGCCGATAGCTGGGCTTTATGGTAACTCTATAGCTGGGCTTCATGGTAACTCTATAGCTGGGCTTCATGGTAACTCTATAGCTGGGCTTCATGGTAACTCTATAGCTGGGCTTCATGGTAACTCTATAGCTGGGCTTTATGGTAACTCTATAGCTGGGCTTTATCGTAACTCTACAGCTGGGCTTTATCGTAAATCTATAGCTGGGCTTCATGGTAACTCTATAGCTGGGCTTTATGGTAACTCTATAGCTGGGCTTCATGGTAACTCTATAGCTGGGATTTATGGTAACTCTATAGCTGGGCTTTATGGTAACTCTATAGCTGGGCTTTATGGTAACTCTATAGCTGGGCTTTATGGTAACTCTATAGCTGGGCTTTACGGTAACTCAGTTCACCCCAGTGGGGCCGATAGCAGGGCTTTATGGTAACTCTATAGCTGGGCTTCATGGTAACTCTATAGCTGGGCTTCATGGTAACTCTATAGCTGGGCTTCATGGTAACTCTATAGCTGGGCTTCATGGTAACTCTATAGCTGGGCTTTATGGTAACTCTATAGCTGGGCTTTATGGTAACTCTAATATTGGGCTTCATGGTAACTCTATAGCTGGGTTTCATGGTAACTCTATAGCTGGGCTTTATGGTAACTCTATAGCTGGGCTTTATGGTAACTCAGTTCACCCCAGTGGGGCCGATAGCTGGGCTTTATGGTAACTCTAATATTGGGCTCCATGGTAACTCTATAGCTGGGTTTCATGGTAACTCTATAGCTGGGATTTATGGTAACTCTATAGCTGGGCTTTATGGTAACTCTATAGCTGGGCTTTATGGTAACTCTATAGCTGGGCTTTATGGTAACTCTATAGCTGGGCTTTACGGTAACTCAGTTCACCCCAGTGGGGCCGATAGCTGGGCTTTATGGTAACTCTATAGCTGGGCTTCATGGTAACTCTATAGCTGGGCTTCATGGTAACTCTATAGCTGGGCTTCATGGTAACTCTATAGCTGGGCTTCATGGTAACTCTATAGCTGGGCTTTATGGTAACTCTATAGCTGGGCTTTATGGTAACTCTAATATTGGGCTTCATGGTAACTCTATAGCTGGGTTTCATGGTAACTCTATAGCTGGGCTTTATGGTAACTCTATAGCTGGGCTTTATGGTAACTCTAATATTGGGCTTCATGGTAACTCTATAGCTGGGTTTCATGGTAACTCTATAGCTGGGCTTTATGGTAACTCAGTTCACCCCAGTGGGGCCGATAACTGGAATTTATGGTAACTCTAATATTGGGCTCCATGGTAACTCTATAGCTGGGTTTCATGGTAACTCTATAGCTGGGCTTTATGGTAACTCTATAGCTGGGCTTTATGGTAACTCTATAGCTGGGCTTTATGGTAACTCTATAGCTGGGCTTTATGGTACCTCTATAGCTGGGCTTTACGGTAACTCAGTTCACCCCAGTGGGGCCGATAGCTGGGCTTTATGGTAACTCTAATATTGGGCTCCATGGTAACTCTATAGCTGGGTTTCATGGTAACTCTATAGCTGGGCTTTATGGTAACTCTATAGCTGGTCTTTATGGTAACTCTATAGCTGGGCTTTATGGTAACTCTATAGCTGGGCTTTATGGTAACTCTATAGCTGGGCTTCATGGTAACTCTATAGCTGGGCTTCATGGTAACTCTATAGCTGGGCTTCATGGTAACTCTATAGCTGGGCTTCATGGTAACTCTATAGCTGGGCTTTATCGTAACTCTATAGCTGGGCTTCATGGTAACTCTACAGCTGGGCTTTATGGTAACTCTATAGCTGGGCTTCATGGTAACTCTATAGCTGGGATTTATGGTAACTCTATAGCTGGGCTTTATGGTAACTCTATAGCTGGGCTTTATGGTAACTCTATAGCTGGGCTTTATGGTAACTCTATAGCTGGGCTTTACGGTAACTCAGTTCACCCCAGTGGGGCCGATAGCTGGGCTTTATGGTAACTCTATAGCTGGGCTTCATGGTAACTCTATAGCTGGGCTTTATGGTAACTCTATAGCTGGGCTTTATGGTAACGCTAATATTGGGCTTCATGGTAACTCTATAGCTGGGTTTCATGGTAACTCTATAGCTGGGCTTTATGGTAACTCTATAGCTGGGCTTTATGGTAACTCAGTTCACCCCAGTGGGGCCGATAGCTGGGCTTTATGGTAACTCTAATATTGGGCTCCATGGTAACTCTATAGCTGGGTTTCATGGTAACTCTATAGCTGGGCTTTATGGTAACTCTATAGCTGGGC
This sequence comes from Oncorhynchus nerka, assembly GCF_034236695.1. Classification (NCBI taxonomy): domain Eukaryota; kingdom Metazoa; phylum Chordata; class Actinopteri; order Salmoniformes; family Salmonidae; genus Oncorhynchus; species Oncorhynchus nerka. Next base: position 11,211,356 of record NC_088406.1, read on the forward strand.
TTTATGGTAACTCTATAGCTGGGCTTTATGGTAACTCTATAGCTGGACTTTATGGTAACTCTAATATTGGGCTTCATGGTAACTCTATAGCTGGGTTTCATGGTAACTCTATAGCTGGGCTTTATGGTAACTCAGTTCACCCCAGTGGGGCCGATAGCTGGGCTTTATGGTAACTCTAATATTGGGCTCCATGGTAACTCTATAGCTGGGTTTCATGGTAACTCTATAGCTGGGCTTTATGGTAACTCTATAGCTGGGCTTTATGGTAACTCTATAGCTGGGCTTTATGGTAACTCTATAGCTGGGCTTTATGGTAACTCTATAGCTGGGCTTTATCATAACTCTATAGCTGGGCTTCATGGTAACTCTATAGTTGGCTTTATGGTAACTCTATAGCTGGGCTTTATGGTAACTCAGTTCACCCCAGTGGGGCCGATAGCTGGGCTTTATGGTAACTCTAATATTGGGCTCCATGGTAACTCTATAGCTGGGTTTCATGGTAACTCTATAGCTGGGCTTTATGGTAACTCTATAGCTGGGCTTTATGGTAACTCTATAGCTGGGCTTTATGGTAACTCTATAGCTGGACTTTATGGTAACTCTAATATTGGGCTTCATGGTAACTCTATAGCTGGGTTTCATGGTAACTCTATAGCTGGGCTTTATGGTAACTCTATAGCTGGGCTTTATGGTAACTCTATAGCTGGGCTTTACGGTAACTCAGTTCACCCCAGTGGGGCCGATAGCTGGGCTTTATGGTAACTCTATGGCTGGGCTTCATGGTAACTCTATAGCTGGGCTTCATGGTAACTCTATAGCTGGGCTTCATGGTAACTCTATAGCTGGGCTTCATGGTAACTCTATAGCTGGGCTTTATGGTAACTCTATAGCTGGGCTTTATGGTAACTCTATAGCTGGGCTTCATGGTAACTCTATAGCTGGGCTTCATGGTAACTCTATAGCTGGGCTTTATGGTAACTCTATAGCTGGGCTTCATGGTAACTCTATAGCGGGGCTTTATGGTAACTCTATAGCTTGGCTTTATGGTAACTCTATAGCTGGGCTTTATGGTAACTCTATAGCTGGGCTTTATGGTAACTCTATAGCTGGGCTTTATGGTAACTCTATAGCTGGGCTTTACGGTAACTCAGTTCACCCCAGTGGGGCCGATAGCTGGGCTTTATGGTAACTCTATAGCTGGGCTTCATGGTAACTCTATAGCTGGGCTTCATGGTAACTCTATAGCTGGGCTTCATGGTAACTCTATAGCTGGGCTTCATGGTAACTCTATAGCTGGGCTTTATGGTAACTCTATAGCTGGGCTTTATGGTAACTCTAATATTGGGCTTCATGGTAACTCTATAGCTGGGTTTCATGGTAACTCTATAGCTGGGCTTTATGGTAACTCTATAGCTGGGCTTTATGGTAACTCAGTTCACCCCAGTGGGGCCGATAGCTGGGCTTTATGGTAACTCTAATATTGGGCTCCATGGTAACTCTATAGCTGGGTTTCATGGTAACTCTATAGCTGGGATTTATGGTAACTCTATAGCTGGGCTTTATGGTAACTCTATAGCTGAGCTTTATGGTAACTCTATAGCTGGGCTTTATGGTAACTCTATAGCTGGGCTTTACGGTAACTCAGTTCACCCCAGTGGGGCCGATAACTGGAATTTATGGTAACTCTAATATTGGGCTCCCATGGTAACTCTATAGCTGGGTTTCATGGTAACTCTATAGCTGGGTTTCATGGTAACTCTATAGCTGGGCTTTATGGTAACTCTATAGCTGGGCTTTATGGTAACTCTATAGCTGGGCTTTATGGTAACTCTATAGCTGGGCTTTATGGTAACTCTAATATTGGGCTTCATGGTAACTCTATAGCTGGGTTTCATGGTAACTCTATAGCTGGGCTTTATGGTAACTATAGCTGGGCTTTATGGTAACTCTAATATTGGGCTTCATGGTAACTCTATAGCTGGGTTTCATGGTAACTCTATAGCTGGGCTTTATGGTAACTCAGTTCACCCCAGTGGGGCCGATAACTGGAATTTATGGTAACTCTATAGCTGGGCTTCATGGTAACTCTATAGCTGGGCTTCATGGTAACTCTATAGCTGGGCTTCATGGTAACTCTATAGCTGGGCTTCATGGTAACTCTATAGCTGGGCTTTATGGTAACTCTATAGCTGGGCTTTATGGTAACTCTAATATTGGGCTTCATGGTAACTCTATAGCTGGGTTTCATGGTAACTCTATAGCTGGGCTTTATGGTAACTATAGCTGGGCTTTATGGTAACTCTAATATTGGGCTTCATGGTAACTCTATAGCTGGGTTTCATGGTAACTCTATAGCTGGGCTTTATGGTAACTCAGTTCACCCCAGTGGGGCCGATAACTGGAATTTATGGTAACTCTAATATTGGGCTCCCATGGTAACTCTATAGCTGGGTTTCATGGTAACTCTATAGCTGGGTTTCATGGTAACTCTATAGCTGGGCTTTATGGTAACTCTATAGCTGGGCTTTATGGTAACTCTATAGCTGGGCTTTATGGTAACTCTATAGCTGGGCTTTATGGTAACTCTATAGCTGGGCTTTATGGTACCTCTATAGCTGGGCTTTATGGTAACTCTATAGCTGGGCTTTACGGTAACTCAGTTCACCCCAGTGGGGCCGATAGCTGGGCTTTATGGTAACTCTAATATTGGGCTCCATGGTAACTCTATAGCTGGGCTTCATGGTAACTCTATAGCTGGGCTTCATGGTAACTCTATAGCTGGGCTTCATGGTAACTCTATAGCTGGGCTTTATCGTAACTCTATAGCTGGGCTTCATGGTAACTCTACAGCTGGGCTTTATGGTAACTCTATAGCTGGGCTTCATGGTAACTCTATAGCTGGGATTTATGGTAACTCTATAGCTGGGCTTTATGGTAACTCTATAGCTGGGCTTTATGGTAACTCTATAGCTGGGCTTTATGGTAACTCTATAGCTGGGCTTTACGGTAACTCAGTTCACCCCAGTGGGGCCGATAGCTGGGCTTTATGGTAACTCTATAGCTGGGCTTTATGGTAACTCTATAGCTGGGCTTTATCATAACTCTATAGCTGGGCTTCATGGTAACTCTATAGTTGGCTTTATGGTAACTCTATAGCTGGGCTTTATGGTAACTCTATAGCTGGGCTTTATGGTAACTCTATAGCTGGGCTTTACGGTAACTCAGTTCACCCCAGTGGGGCCGATAGCTGGGCTTTATGGTAACTCTATGGCTGGGCTTCATGGTAACTCTATAGCTGGGCTTCATGGTAACTCTATAGCTGGGCTTCATGGTAACTCTATAGCTGGGCTTCATGGTAACACTATAGCTGGGCTTTATGGTAACTCTATAGCTGGGCTTTATGGTAACTCTATAGCTGGGCTTCATGGTACCTCTATAGCTGGGCTTCATGGTAACTCTATAGCTGGGCTTTATGGTAACTCTATAGCTGGGCTTCATGGTAACTCTATAGCGGGGCTTTATGGTAACTCTATAGCTTGGCTTTATGGTAACTCTATAGCTGGGCTTTATGGTAACTCTATAGCTGGGCTTTATGGTAACTCTATAGCTGGGCTTTATGGTAACTCAGTTCACCTCAGTGTGGCCTATAGCTGGGCTTTATTGTAACTCTATAGCTGGGCTTTATGATAACTCTATAGCTGGGCTTTATGGTAACTCAGTTCACCTCAGTGGGGCCGATAGCTGGGCTTTATGGTAACTCAGTTCACCTCAGTGTGGCCTATAGCTGGGCTTTATGGTAACTCTGTATCTGGGCTTCATGGTAACTCTATAGCTGGGCTTTATGGTAACTCTATAGCTGGGCTTTATGGTAACTCTAATATTGGGATTCATGGTAACTCTATAGCTGGGTTTCATGGTAACTCTATAGCTGGGCTTTATGGTAACTCTATAGCTGGGCTTTATGGTAACTCAGTTCACCCCAGTGGGGCCGATAGCTGGGCTTTATGGTAACTCTAATATTGGGCTCCATGGTAACTCTATAGCTGGGTTTCATGGTAACTCTATAGCTGGGCTTTATGGTAACTCTATAGCTGGGCTTTATGGTAACTCTATAGCTGGGCTTTATGGTAACTCTATAGCTGGGCTTTATGGTAACTCTAATATTGGGCTTCATTGGTAACTCTATAGCTGGGTTTCATGGTAACTCTATAGCTGGGCTTTATGGTAACTCAGTTCACCCCAGTGGGGCCGATAGCTGGGCTTTATGGTAACTCTAATATTGGGCTCCATGGTAACTCTATAGCTGGGTTTCATGGTAACTCTATAGCTGGGCTTTATGGTAACTCTATAGCTGGGCTTTATGGTAACTCTATAGCTGGGCTTTATGGTAACTCTATAGCTGGGCTTTATGGTAACTCTATAGCTGGGCTTTATCATAACTCTATAGCTGGGCTTCATGGTAACTCTATAGTTGGCTTTATGGTAACTCTATAGCTGGGCTTTATGGTAACTCTATAGCTGGGCTTTATGGTAACTCTATAGCTGGGCTTTACGGTAACTCAGTTCACCCCAGTGGGGCCGATAGCTGGGCTTTATGGTAACTCTATGGCTGGGCTTCATGGTAACTCTATAGCTGGGCTTCATGGTAACTCTATAGCTGGGCTTCATGGTAACTCTATAGCTGGGCTTTATGGTAACTCTATAGCTGGGCTTTATGGTAACTCTATAGCTGGGCTTCATGGTAACTCTATAGCTGGGCTTCATGGTAACTCTATAGCTGGGCTTTATGGTAACTCTATAGCTGGGCTTCATGGTAACTCTATAGCGGGGCTTTATGGTAACTCTATAGCTTGGCTTTATGGTAACTCTATAGCTGGGCTTTATGGTAACTCTATAGCTGGGCTTTATGGTAACTCTATAGCTGGGCTTTATGGTAACTCAGTTCACCTCAGTGTGGCCTATAGCTGGGCTTTATTGTAACTCTATAGCTGGGCTTTATGATAACTCTATAGCTGGGCTTTATGGTAACTCAGTTCACCTCAGTGGGGCCGATAGCTGGGCTTTATGGTAACTCAGTTCACCTCAGTGTGGCCTATAGCTGGGCTTTATGGTAACTCTGTATCTGGGCTTCATGGTAACTCTATAGCTGGGCTTTATGGTAACTCTATAGCTGGGCTTTATGGTAACTCTATAGCTGGGCTTCATGGTAACTCTATAGCTGGGCTTTATGGTAACTCTATAGCTGGGCTTTATGGTAACTCTATAGCTGGGCTTTGGTAACTCTATAGCTGGGCTTTATGGTAACTCTATAGCTGGGCTTCATTGTAATTCTATAGCTGTGCTTTATGGTAACTCTATTCCTGGGCTTTATGGTAACTCTATAGCTGGGCTTTATGGTAACTCTATAGCTTGGCTTTATGGTAACTCAGTTCACCTCAGTGTGGCCTATAGCTGGGCTTTATTGTAACTCTATAGCTGGGCTTTATGGTAACTCTATAGCTGGGCTTTATGGTAACTCAGTTCACCTCAGTGGGGCCGATAGCTGGGCTTTATGGTAACTCAGTTCACCTCAGTGTGGCCTATAGCTGGGCTTTATGGTAACTCTGTATCTGGGCTTCATGGTAACTCTATAGCTGGGCTTTATGGTAACTCTATAGCTGGGCTTTATGGTAACTCTATAGCTGGGCTTTGGTAACTCTATAGCTGGGCTTTGGTAACTCTATAGCTGGGCTTTATGGTAACTCTATAGCTGGGCTTCATTGTAATTCTATAGCTGTGCTTTATGGTAACTCTATAGCTGGGCTTTATGATAACTCTATAGCTGGGCTTTATGGTAACTCAGTTCACCTCAGTGTGGCCATTGTCAGAAATGCTCACATTTCTCTCTCACACATACAAACACACACACACATACTCATCCACCTACACCTACTCATCCAGGGTGTTTCTTCATTTTTTTAACCATTTTCTACTTTGTAGAATAATAGTGAAGACATCAAAACTATGAAATAACACATATGGAATCATGTAGTAATCAAAAAAGTGGTAAACAAATCAAAATATATTTTATATTTAAAGATTCTTCAAAGTAGCCACCCTTTGCCTTGATGCCAGCTTTGCACACGCTTGACATTCTCTCAACCAGCTTCATGCGGTAGTCAACTGGAATGCATTTCAATTAACTAGTGTGCCTTGTTTAAAGTTCAGTTGTTGAATTTCTTTCCCAGCATTTGAGCCAATCAGTTGTGTTGTGACAAGGTAGAGGTGGTATACAAAAGATGGCCCTATTTGGTAAAAGACCAAGTCCGTATTATGACAAGAACAACTCAAATAAGCAAAGACAAACAACAGTCCATCATGACTTTAAGACATGGTCAGTCAATACAGAACATTTCAAGAACTTTGAAAGTTTCTTCAAGTGATGTCGCAAAAACCATCATATGCTATGATGAAACTGTCTCTCATGAGGACAGCCACAGGAAAGGAAGACCTCGAGTTACCTCTGCTGCAGAGGATAGGTTCATTAGAGTTAACTGGCTCTCATGAGGACAGCCACAGGAAAGGAAGACCTTGAGTTACCTCTGCTGCAGAGGATACGTTCATTAGAGTTAACTGTCTCTCATGAGGACAGCCACAGGAAAGGAAGACCTCGAGTTACCTCTGCTGCAGAGGATACGTTCATTAGAGTTAACTGGCTCTCATGAGAACTGCCACAGGAAAGGAAGACCTCGAGTTACCTCTGCTGCAGAGGATACGTTCATTAGAGTTAACTGGCTCTCATGAGGACAGCCACAGGAAAGGAAGACCTCGAGTTACCTCTGCTGCAGAGGATACGTTAATTAGAGTTAACTGGCTCTCATGAGGACAGCCACAGGAAAGGAAGACCTCGAGTTACCTCTGCTGCAGAGGATACGTTCATTAGAGTTAACTGGCTCTCATGAGGACAGCCACAGGAAAGGAAGACCTCGAGTTACCTCTGCTGCAGAGGATACGTTCATTAGAGTTAACTGGCTCTCATGAGGACAGCCACAGGAAAGGAAGACCTCGAGTTACCTCTGCTGCAGAGGATACGTTCATTAGAGTTAACTGGCTCTCATGAGGACAGCCACAGGAAAGGAAGACCTCGAGTTACCTCTGCTGCAGAGGATACGTTCATTAGAGTTAACTGGCTCTCATGAGGACAGCCACAGGAAAGGAAGACCCAGAGTTACCTCTGCTGCAGAGGATACGTTCATTAGAGTTAACTGGCTCTCATGAGGACAGCCACAGGAAAGGAAGACCTCGAGTTACCTCTGCTGCAGAGGATACGTTCATTAGAGTTAACTGGCTCTCATGAGGACAGCCACAGGAAAGGAAGACCTCGAGTTACCTCTGCTGCAGAGGATACGTTCATTAGAGTTAACTGGCTCTCATGAGGACAGCCACAGGAAAGGAAGACCCAGAGTTACCTCTGCTGCAGAGGATACGTTCATTAGAGTTAACTGGCTCTCATGAGGACAGCCACAGGAAAGGAAGACCTCGAGTTACCTCTGCTGCAGAGGATACGTTCATTAGAGTTAACTGGCTCTCATGAGGACAGCCACAGGAAAGGAAGACCTCGAGTTACCTCTGCTGCAGAGGATACGTTCATTAGAGTTAACTGGCTCTCATGAGGACAGCCACAGGAAAGGAAGACCCAGAGTTACCTCTGCTGCAGAGGATACGTTCATTAGAGTTAACTGGCTCTCATGAGGACAGCCACAGGAAAGGAAGACCTCGAGTTACCTCTGCTGCAGAGGATACGTTCATTAGAGTTATCTGCCTCTCATGAGGACAGCCACAGGAAAGGAAGACCTCGAGTTACCTCTGCTGCAGACGATAAGTTCATTAGAGTTAACTGGCTCTCATGAGGACCGCCACAGGAAAGGAAGACCTTGAGTTACCTCTGCTGCAGAGGATACGTTCATTAGAGTTAACTGGCTCTCATGAGGACAGCCACAGGAAAGGAAGACCTCGAGTTACCTCTGCTGCAGAGGATACGTTCATCTGAGTTGCCAGCCTCAGAAATTGCAGCCCAAATAAATGCTTTACAGAGTTCAAGTAACAGACATCTCAACATCAACTGTTCAGAGGGGATTGTGTGAATCAGGCCTACATGGTAGAATTGCAGCAAAGAAACCACTACTTATAAGAAGTGGACACTTGCTTGGGCTAAGAAACATGAGCAATGGACATTAGACCTGTGGAAATCTGTCCTTTTGGTCTGATGAGTCCAAATTAAAGATGTTTTAGTTCCAACCACCATGTCTTTGTGAGACGAAGAGTAGGTGAACGGATGATCTCTGCATGTGTGGTTCCCACCATGAAGCATGGAGGAGGAGGTTTAATGGTGTGTGGGTGCTTTACTGGTGACAATGTCTGTGATTTTTTTAGCATTCAAGGCACACTTAACCAGCATGGCTACCACAGCATTCTGCAGCGATATGCCATTCCATCTGGACTACCATTTGTTTTACAACAAGACAATGACCCAACACACCTCCAGGCTGTGTAAGGGCTATTTGACCAAGAAGGACAGTAATGGAGTGCTGCATCAGATGACCTGGCCTCCACAATCACCTGACCTCAACTTAATTGAGATGGTTTGGGATGAGTTGGACCGCAGAGTGAATGAAAAATAGCCAACAAGTGCTCAGCATATGTGGGAACTCCTTCAAGACTGTTGAAAAAGCATTCCAGGTGAAGCTGATTGAGACAATACCAAAAGTGTGCAAAGCTGTTATCAAGGCAAATCTAAAACATATTTTGATTTGTTGAACACTTTTGTTTGGTTACTACATAATTCCATGTGTTATTTCATAGTTTGATGTCTTCACTATTATTTTACAATGTAGAAAATAGTAAAAATAAAGAAAAACCCTTGAATGAGTAGGTGTGTCCAAACTTTTGACTGGTACTGTATATATGTGTGTTATACATACATAACATACATACATACATACATACATACATACATACATACATACATACATACATTTCAAACAGGTTCTCATACACACATTTGTGGACACACTTTGTCAGACAGGCACATGGGTTGTAGTGATGTGGGAAAATGCTGCTAGTACATGTGGTCCTAACAGATGTCTGCAGGGCTGTGAACATACATTCTGCCCTCATAGCCAGCTGTTCACACACACTACACAGGAATGTCTGGAGTACATTACATTTGTAAACCTTGATATTGATTGTCTGTGTGTGTGTCTCTCCCCCCAGCCCTTCCCACTGGTGTCGTCCTCTAGGTGGATGGTGAAGAGAGGGGAGCTCACAGCCTTCGTGGAGGAGAACGGCATCTTCTCCAAGAAGACGTCACGGCAGCAGGTCTACTTCTTCCTCTTCAACGACGTCCTCATCCTCACCAGGAAGAAGAGGTGGGTCCACAGTCTCACTAGCCAATTACAGCCAATCCCACAGTCTCCCCGACCAATCACAGCCAGCTCCAGTCTCAATAGCCAATCACAGCTAACTCCTACAGTCTCGCTAGCCAATCACAGTGAACTGCACATTTTCACTAGCCAATCGCAGCCAATCCCACAGATGGGGAGGGTGGTGGTGGTGGTGGTGGTGATGAAGGAAAGTTTAGGTAAATATGACCATGACAAGCTCAGATTCTCTGTAGGTCGTTGCGACAGAGTTATGTGCGGGAAACTCTGTGTTCATGTGTGTTGTCTCTCTGGTATGAGTCAAGTGTGACTTTGGAGTATGGGCCGTTTCCCAGAACACACCTCAGCACCCTGTCCCAGCATGGTGACTGTGGAGGTGTAGCCACGGGGCTCCAGTAACAGGGTGTGCCTTTTTGTTTTTATCTTTCACTTTCTCAGAAGATATGGGACCATTTCTGGCAGGCTCTACCTGGTTGATTTATTAGAGGGAAGGTCCTCATGATAGCTCTTAGTAAAACTACTTCAGTCAGTTCAACTGTGAGGTCAACTACTGGAAGAAGCAGTGGAACCTTTAGCACAAGTGTAACGGCCTGGCTGAACATACAAACCTGTCTCTGTTGGTGTGCTCACAATCTGTGTGTGCTGTGTCTGTACATGTGTCTGTGTATCAGTACTGAGCCTATGGATCTGCACATTGTCAGCAGGATCAGAACGGAAGCTTGTTTTACCCCCCCCCCCAAAAAAAAATAAATAATAATATTTCAGGAACATTCTGCGCTCCGTCAATACAGTATGACTTCCTGGAAACCAGATGGCTCTCATTAATTCGTGGGTGTGCTTCTCATTCCCCCAAATCTCCTTTTTTTTCATCTCCAGCTGTGTCTGAGACGGATCATTCTGCCGCTTTCTCTCTAAATGACTGAAACCGTTTTTCTTTCTGGGAATTTGATCCAAAGCAGCAGGTTCCCAGGACTGGGACTATTTGGGTACGTGTTGGTGTGGAATCGGTTCTGCAGTGTAGGGTTAGATGGCAGAGGAGTAGCATGGTGTGTTGGTGTGGAATCGGTTCTGCAGTGTAGGGTTAGATGGCAGAGGAGTAGCATGGTGTGTTGGTGTGGAATCGGTTCTGCAGTGTAGGGTTAGATGGCAGAGGAGTAGCATGGTGTGTTGAGTGGCCATTGGTGGCATGTTACTATTCCTCTCTTTCTCTCTCTATCGGTTTCTCTCCTTCTATTTCTCTTTCTCTGCATGATCAGAAATAAAAGCACTGGCTAGACTAATTGGAATCTAGGTCACGGTACATTAGGCCAACAGTAGAGCAGGGAGTGCAGAGCCAACGTTAACCCTGGACTCCATGCTACTGGCCGGTCCCTCTTGGACCTCCTTTTCTCATAGCCTCGTCTAGCCAGGGTTATTCTACTGCTGTTTGACCTGGAGAGGAGATGGCTCTGATGTGCAGTTCACCTGCCCATCTACCGATGTGTATTGTTGATTAACAAACAACTGTAAGTCGCTCCAGATAAGAGGATCTGCTAAATGACATAAAATGTAACAAATGAAACAATTGTTGTGGAGAGATGCATTGCTGAGTGACACTACATACCCTACATTACTCATCTCATGTGTATATACTGCACTCTAAACCATCTACTGCATCTTGTCTATGCCGTTCGGCCATCGCTCATCCATATATTTATATGTACATATTCTTATTCATTCCTTTACACTTGTGTGTGCATAAGGTAGTTGTTGTGAAATTGTTAGATTACTTGTTAGATATTACTGCACGTCAGAACTAGAAGCACAAGCATTTCGCTACACTCACATTAACATCTGCTAACCATGTGTATGTGACGAATAAAATTTGATTTGATTCTCTGTTCAGGAAAACCCTAGACCCACAGGAACACTTGTGTAACAACTCACCACTACTACACAGCAGCTGGTCTCTCCTCTCCCCCACCCTCTCCTCTTCATCTCCTCTTCTCCCCTTCCTCTCCTCTTCATCTCCTCTTCTCCCCTTCCTCACCCTCTCCTCCCCTTCCTCTCCTCTTCTCACCCTCTTCTCCTCTTCCTCAACCTGTCCTCTTCTCTTCATCCTCTCTCCCTCACCATCCTCTCCCTCAACCTCTTCTCCTCTTCCTCTCCTCATCATCTCCTCTTCCTCACCCTCCTCTTCATATCCTCTTCTCTATCCTCACCCTCCTCTTCCTCTCCTCTTCATCTCCTCTTCTCTATCCTCACCCTCCTCTTCCTCTCCTCTTCATCTCTTCTTCTTTATCCTCACCCTCCTCTTCCTCTCCTCTTCATCTCCTCTTCTCTATCCTCACCCTCCTCTTCCTCTCCTCTTCATCTCCTCTTCTCTATCCTCACCCTCCTCTTCCTCTCCTCTTCTCTATCCTCACCCTCTTCCTCTCCTCTTCATCTCCTCTTTTCTCTCACCTTTCCTTCCCTCCCTCTGCTTTTTCCTTCTCTCTTTCAAGCTTAGTCTTCTATCTTTGTTTCTTTGAGCTCTGTGGGTCTGACTGGCTACTAGACTACTGCAGCTCTGTGGGTCTGACTGGCTACTAGACTACTGCAGCTCTGTGGGACTGACTGGCTACTAGACTACTGCAGCTCTGTGGGACTGACTGGCTACCAGACTACTGCAGCTCTGTGGGTCTGACTGGCTACCAGACTACTGCAGCTCTGTGGGTCTGACTGGCTACCAGACTACTGCAGCTCTATGGGTCTGACTGGCTACCAGACTACTGCAGCTCTGTGGGTCTGACTGGCTACCAGACTACTGCAGCTCTATGGGTCTGACTGGCTACCAGACTACTGCAGCTCTGTGGGTCTGACTGGCTACCAGACTACTGCAGCTCTGTGGGTCTGACTGGCTACCAGACTACTGCAGCTCTGTGGGTCTGACTGGCTACCAGACTACTGCAGCTCTGTGGGTCTGACTGGCTACCAGACTACTGCAGCTCTGTGGGTCTGACTGGCTACCAGACTACTGCAGCTCTGTGGGTCTGACTGGCTACCAGACTACTGCAGCTCTGTGGGACTGACTGGCTACCAGACTACTGCAGCTCTGTGGGTCTGACTGGCTACCAGACTACTGCAGCTCTGTGGGTCTGACTGGCTACCAGACTACTGCAGCTCTGTAATATGGCTAAAGGTTCATCTGCCTCACCTGATAATCTCTCTCATTCTCCCTCCCTCTCGCTCTCTGTCTCTCATTCTCCCTCCCTCTCGCTCCCTCTCATTCTCCCTCCCTCTCGCTCTCTCTCATTCTCCCTCCCTCTCGCTCTCTCTCTCTCATTCTCCCTCGCTCTCGCTCTCTGTCTCTCATTCTCCCTCCCTCTCGCTCTCTCTCATTCTCCCTCCCTCTCGCTCTCTCTCATTCTCCCTCCCTCTCGCTCTCTCTCTCATTCTCCCTCTGTCTCTCATTCTCCCTCCCTCTCGCTCTCTCTCTCATTCTCCCTCCCTCTCGCTCTCTCTCTCATTCTCCCTCTCGCTCCTCTGTCTCTCATTCTCCCTCCCTCTCGCTCTCTGTCTCTCATTCTCCCTCCCTCTCGCTCTTTGTCTCTCTCTCTCTCTCTCCCCCTCAGTGAGGACAGCTACACAGTGATAGACTATGCTCTGAGGGGCCAAATTTGGGTGGGACCCTGCCAGGCCGAGGATGTCAACCTATCACCCGTCAGAAGCACCGCTGGAATGCTGACATCACGGCAGCCTGGGGCCAGCCACCTCTTCCGCCTGCGTTTCCGTAGCAACCACTCCGGAGACAAGGTGCCCATGGTCCTGGGGGTGGAGCGAATGTAAGTGTCACCTTCTACTGTGCAACACTTGACCTTTGTATCTGTGTGTTTCTTTCTATCACTCTCTCCGTGCTGGGTCCTATCTGTGATCTCTCTCTGAGCTGGGTCCTCTCTATCTCTCTCTGAGCTGGGTCCTATCTGTGATCTCTCTCTGAGCTGGGTCCTCTCTATCTATATCTCTCTGAGCTGGGTCATATCTGTGATCTCTCTCTGAGCTGGGTCCTATCTGTGATCTCTCTCTGAGCTGGGACCTATCTGTGATCTCTCTCTGAGCTGGGTCCTATCTGTGATCTCTCTCTGAGCTGGGTCCTATCTGTGATCTCTCTCTGAGCTGGGTCCTATCTGTGATCTCTCTCTGAGCTGGGTCCTATCTGTGATCTCTCTCTGAGCTGGGTCCTCTCTATCTCTATCTGAGCTGGGTCCTCTCTATCTCTCTCTGAGCTGGGTCCTATCTGTGATCTCTCTCTGAGCTGTATCCTCTCTATCTATATCTCTCTGAGCTGGGTCCTATCTGTGATCTCTCTCTGAGCTGGGTCCTCTCTATCTATATCTCTCTGAGCTGGGTCCTATCTGTGATCTCTCTCTGAGCTGGGTCCTATCTGTGATCTCTCTCTGAGCTGGGTCCTATCTGTGATCTCTCTCTGAGCTGGGTCCTATCTGTGATCTCTCTCTGAGCTGTATCCTCTCTATCTATATCTCTCTGAGCTGGGTCCTATCTGTGATCTCTCTCTGAGCTGGGTCCTATCTGTGATCTCTCTCTGAGCTGGGTCCTCTCTATCTATATCTCTCTGAGCTGGGTCCTCTCTATCTCTCTCTGAGCTGGGTCCTATCTGTGATCTCTCTCTGAGCTGGGTCCTATCTGTGATCTCTCTCTGAGCTGGGTCCTCTCTATCTCTCTCTGAGCTGGGTCCTCTCTATCTCTCTCTGAGCTGGGTCCTATCTGTGATCTCTCTCTGAGCTGGGTCCTCTCTATCTCTCTCTGAGCTGGGTCCTATCTGTGATCTCTCTCTGAGCTGTATCCTCTCTATCTTTCTCTGAGCTGGGTCCTCTCTATCTCTCTCTGAGCTGGGTCCTATCTGTGATCTCTCTCTGAGCTGTATCCTCTCTATCTTTCTCTGAGCTGGGTCCTCTCTATCTCTATCTGAGCTGGCTCCTCTCTATCTCTCTCTGAGCTGTATCCTCTCTATCTCTCTCTGAGCTGTATCCTCTCTATCTCTATCTGAGCTGGCTCCTCTCTATCTCTCTCTGAGCTGGGTCCTATCTGTGATCTCTCTCTGAGCTGGGTCCTATCTGTGATCTCTCTCTGAGCTGGGTCCTATCTGTGATCTCTCTCTGAGCTGTATCCTCTCTATCTTTCTCTGAGCTGGGTCCTCTCTATCTCTATCTGAGCTGGCTCCTCTCCATCTCTCTCTGAGCTGGCTCCTCTCTATCTCTCTCTGAGCTGGCTCCTCTCTTTCAATTCAGTTCAATTCAATTCAAGGGGCTTTATTGGCATGGGAAACATGTGTTAACATTGCCAAAGCAAGTGAGGTAGATAATATACAAAAGTGAAATAAACAATAAAAATTAACAGTAAACATTACACATACAGAAGTTTCAAAACAATAACGACATTACAAATGTCATATTATACATAGCTGGGTCCTCTCTCTCTCTCTCTGAGCTGGGTCCTAGCTGGGTCCTCTCTCTCTCTGAGCTGGGTCCTCTATCTCTCTCTGAGCTGGGTCCTAGCTGGGTCCTCTATCTCTCTCTGAGCTGGGTCCTAGCTGGGTCCTCTCTCTCTTTGAGCTGGGTCCTCTATCTCTCTCTGAGCTGGGTCCTAGCTGGGTCCTCTCTCTCTCTCTCTCTCTCTCTCTGAGCTGCGTCCTATCTGGGTCCTCTCTCTCTCTCTCTCTCTCTGAGCTGCGTCCTATCTGGGTCCTCTCTCTCTCTCTCTCTCTGAGCTGCGTCCTATCTGGGTCCTCTCTCTCTCTCTCTCTCTCTGAGCTGCGTCCTATCTGGGTCCTCTCTCTCTGTCTCTCTCTCTGAGATGGGTCCTATCTGGGTCCTCTCTCTCTCTCTCTCTGAGCTGGGTCCTATCTGAGTCCTTAATGATCTGTCTCTTCATTCTTTCCTATTCACTGAATACTTGGGTCTAATATGGGGTGCTCTGGGAGTGTGTGTCCCATCAGGAACAGGTTTCTTTATATACAGTTCAAGTCAGAAGTTTTATACAGTTGGAATCATGAACTCTTTTTTCAACCACTCCACAAATGTCTTGTTAACAAACTATAGTTTTGGCAAGTTGGTTAGGACATCTACTTTGTGTATGACACAATTGTTTACAGACAGATTATTTCACTGTATCACAATTCCAGTGGGTCAAACACTAAGTTGACTGTGCCTTTTAAACAGCTTGGAAAATTCCAGAAAATAATGTCATGGCTTTTGAAGCTTCTGATAGGCTAATTGACATCATTTGAGTCAATTGGAGGTGTACCTGTGGATGTATTTCAAGGCCTACCTTCAAACTCAGTGCCTCTTTGCTTGACATCATGGAAAAATCAATAGAAATCAGCCAAGACCACAGAAAAAAATTGTAGACCTCCACAAGTCTGGTTCATCCTTGGGAGAAATCAATCCCAGAACAACAGCAAAGGACCTTGTGAAGATGCTGGAGGAAACAGGTACACAAGTATCTATATCCACAGTAAAACGAGTCCTATATCAACATAACCTGAAAGGCCGCTCTGCAAGGAAGAAGCCACTGCTCAAAAACCGCCATAAAAAAGCCAGAATATAATAGCCAGACTGTGGTTTGCAACTGCACATGGGGCCAAAGATGGTACTTTTTGGAGAAATGTCCTCTGGTCTGATGAAACAAAAATAGAACTGTTTGGCAATAACGACTATTGTTATGTTTGGAGGAAAAAGGGGGAAGCTTGCAAGCTGAAGAACACCATCCCAACCGTGAAGCACGGGGGTGGTAGCGTCATGTTGTGGGGGTGCTTTGCTGCAGGAGGGACTGGTGCACTTCACAAGATAGATGGCATCACGAGGACGTAAAATGATGTGGATATATTGAAGCAACATCTCAAGACATCAGTCAGGAAGTTAAAGCTTGGTCAATGACCCCAAGCATACTTCCAAATGGTCAATGACCCCAAGCATACTTCCAAATGGTCAATGACCCCAAGCATACTTCCAAATGGTCAATGACCCCAAGCATACTTCCAAATGGTCAATGACCCCAAGCATACTTCCAAATGGTCAATGACCCCAAGCATACTTCCAAATGGTCAATGACCCCAAGCATACTTCCAAAGTTGTGGCAAAATAGGTCAAGGTATTGGAGTGGCCATCACAAAGCCCTGGCCATCACAAAGCCCTGGCCATCACAAAGCCCTGGCCATCACAAAGCCCTGGCCTCAATCCTATAGAAAATGTGTGGGCAGAACTGAAGAAGCGTGTGTGAGCAAGGAGGCCTACAAACCTGACTCAGTTACACCAGCTCTGTCAGGAGGAATGGGCCAAAATTCACCCAACTTATTGTGGGAAGCTTGTGGAAGGCAACCCAAAACGTTTGACACAAGTTAAATAATTTAAAGGCAATGCTACCAAATACTAATTGAGTGTATGTAAACGTCTGACCCACTGGGAATGTGATGAAAGAAATAAAAGCTGAAATAAATAATTCTCTCTACTATTATTCTGACATTTCACATTCTTAAAACAAAGTGGTGATCCTAACTGACCTAAGACCTAAGACAGGGAATGTTTACTAGGATTAAATGTCAGAAATGTTGATCAACGGAGTTTAAATGTATTTGGCTAAGGTGTATGTACACTTCCGACTTCAACTGTATCTACCTCAGTGAATACATCTAATGGGATGGGCGTTTTCAATCCCACAATGCCTTGTGTGTGTGTGTGTGTGTGTGTGTGTGTGTGTGTGTGTGTGTGTGTGTGTGTGTGTGTGTGCGCACAAGTCACTCAGATCAAAGTCTACTCTGAGTTTATAGAGCCCACTTTTCTCTCTCTGTCTCTCTGTCTCTCTGTCTCTCTCTCTCTCCCTCTCTCTTTCTCTCTCTCTCACTAAGACCCACACACACACTGATCAAAGTCCCCTGAGATCAGCGTTTCACCATTAACCCTCTCTACTCTGTTGTCTAAGTCCTTCGGGGTAATGTTTACCCAAACACCTCACCTACAGTAGGTAGAAAACATCTGAGCTGACATATTTCTGGCTCTAATGGAATCATTTTCCCCTCAGCAAACACTGGCTGTATAGGGAATCATTTCCCAATGATGTAGCAGCCTATTTTTGGCAGTAGTTTTATCACCCAGACCCATTGTATAATTTAAGATAGTAGCTGGGGGCCTCTGTATGGTCATGGAGAATGCAGTGAGTTGAGTTTCTGACACTTGTACTGAAGTTGAGTCATCTTGTAAGTCATTTTTTATTTGTGAACTTTCTCTCTCTCAATTCAATTGAAGAGGCTTTATTGTCATGGGAAACACATGTTTACATTGCCAAAGCACGTGAAATAGACAAACAGTAAAAGGTGGACAGTGAACATTGCACTCACAGAAGTTCCAAAAGAATAATACAGTCATATTATATATATAGTGTTTTTATTTTACCTTTATTTAACTAGGCAAGTCAATGAAGAACACATTTTTATTTTCAATGACGGCCTAGGAACAGTGGGTTAACTGCCTGTTCAGGGGCAGAACGACAGATTTGTACCTTGTCAGCTCGGGGGTTTGAACTTGCAACCTTCCGGTTACTAGTCCAACACTCTAACCACTAGGCTATCCTGCCGCCCCAATTTAACAATGTCCAAATGGTTAAAGTACACAAGGGAAAATAAATAAGCATAAATATATATGGATTGTATTTACAATGGTGTTTGTTCTTCACTGGTTGCCCTTTTCTTGTGGCAACAGGTCACAAATCTTGCTGCTGTGATGGGTGGTATTTCACCCAGTAGATATGGGAGTTTATCAAAATTGGATTTGTTTTTCGAATTCTTTGTGGGTCTGTGTAATCTGAGGGAAATATGTGTCTCTAATATGGTCATACATTGGGCAGGAGGTTAGGAAGTGCAGCTCAGTTTCCACCTCATTTTGTGGGCAGTGAGCACATAGCCTGTCTTCTCTTGAGAGCCATGTCTGCCTACGGTGGCCTTTCTCAATAGCAAGGCTATGCTCACTGAGTCTGTACATAGTCAAAGCTTTCCTTAATTTGGGGTCAGTCACAGTGGTCAGGTATTCTGCCACTGTGTACTCTGTTTAGGGCCAAATAGGATTCTAGTTTGCTTTGTGTTTTTGTTAATTACTTGACATATTGGAAAGAATTATCTTTTTGTTTTCTCATGATTTGGTTGGGTCTAATTGTGCTGCTGTCCTGGGGATCTGTTGGGTGTGTTTGTGAACAGAGCCCCAGGACCAGCTTGCTTAGGGGACTCTTCTCCATGTTCATCTCTCTGTAGGTGATGGCTTTGTTATGGAAGGTTTGGGAATCGCTTCCTTTTAGGTGGTTGTAGAATTTAACAGCTCTTTTCTGGATTTTGATAATTAGAGGGTATCGGCCTATTTCTGCTCTGCATGCAGTATTTGGTGTTCTACGTTGTACACGGAGGATATTTTTGCAGAATTCTGCATGCAGAGTCTCAATTTGGTGTTTGTCTCATTTTGTGAATTCTTGGTTGGCTCTATGACTGAATTCTTGGTTGGCTCTATGACTGAATTCTTGGTTGGCTCTATGACTGAATTCTTGGTTGGCTCTATGACTGAATTCTTGGTTGGCTCTATGACTGAATTCTTGTTTGGCTCTAACTGATTCAAGTATTTTTAACTAGATCCTAAATGGTATGTTGAATGTTATGTTCCTTTTGATGGCCTAGAAGGCGCCTCATGCCTTGTCTCTCAGATCGTTCACAGCTTTGTGGAAGTTACCTGTGGCGCTGATGTATAGCCCAAGGTATGTATAGTTTGTTGTGTGCTCTAGGGCAACGGTGTCTAGATGGAATTTGTATTTGTGCTCCTGGTGACTGGACCTTTTTTGGAACACCATTATTTTGGTCTTACTGAGATTTACTGTCAGGGCCCAGGTCTCACAGAATCTGTGCAGAAGATCTAGGTGCTGCTGTAGGCCCTCCTTGGTTGGGGACAGAAGAACCAGATCATCAGCAAACAGACATTTGACTTCAGATTCTAGTAGTGTTAGGCTGGTTGATATGTATGCTCTGTGTGTCTGTCTGTCTGTCTGTCTGTCTGTCTGTCTGTCTGTCTGTCTGTCTGTCTGTCTGTCTGTCTGTCTGTCTGTCTGTCTGTCTGTCTGTCTGTCTGTCTGTCTGTCTGTCTGTCTGTCTGTCTGTCTGTCTGTCTGTCTCAGTTTGATTATATAACTCTGCTTTTCACTGGCCTCCATATAAAGGACGTGTTCACTTCCTTTGTCAGCGAATAGGGAGTGCTTACATGCAGGTGTACACACACACACACACACACACACACACACACACACACACACACACACACACACACACACACACACACACACACACACAAGGCCAGATCTCCCTCATTCCTCTATCTGTTTACACATTCTCTACAGATCCTAGCATAAACATAACATTATCTTCATCTACTCTGAGTCCAATACCTATCTTAGCTAAACGTATCCATAACAACTAGAATGCCTTGCAGACTCTGTCTGTATCCAGTGTCTTGTGTGACTGACTGGAGGGCTTTTCCAGGCTATATGCTTGCTACCACATGCCATGCCCTGACTCATGCTGCCCAGTCAGCTGCATTAACCTGGCTCCCCCTCTCCCCCTCTCCCTGAGTGTCTCTTCACAGAGGCCTGCCTGCCTGCTTGCAGTGTGTGTGTGTGTCTGTTTGGAAAGCCCCCAGATTTCCCCCTCTAAGAGCGTGGGTCAGGACCCCTGCTGTAATGTAATGACTTAATAATAGTGTGTGTGTGTGTGTGTGTCTGTGAGACAGCAGTTGCCCCTCACTCACTGTAGTAGCCTAGGGAATGATCTGGACTAGCGAGTCCCCGGCAACCAGCCATTGTTACATTGGTTGCCTAGCAGGAAACCTGTTGTTGAGTTGGCATGTTCCCACGATTCACACACGAACCCCCTCGTTCCCCTTCATCCCTCTCTCGTCTCTCTCTCTCCTCACCCCCCGTTATCCAGTCCTCTATGTTGTCCTTATTGTGGACCAGAACAGAGGCTGAAAACACGAGAGAGAGAGGAGAGAAGAGAGAGAAGAGAGAGAAGAGAGAGAGAGAGAGAGAGAGAGAGAGAGAGAGAGAGAGAGAGAGAGAGAGAGAGAGACAGACAGACAGACAGACAGACAGACAGACAGAGAGACAGACAGACAGAGAGACAGACAGACATTGAGCACAGGAAGCCCTCATTCATGCTTGTCTCTACCTGTGTGTGTCAGCCTCAACCACACACAGAGAGAGCTTGAGGGTCTGTGCATCCCTTCCCACACATATGATACCTGTGTGTGTTCCAACAGGAATGTATTCATTTATTTAACCTTGTTTTAACTAGGCAAGTCGGTAAAGAAGAAAATCGTATTTACATTGACGGCCTCCCCCCTCCCCCGGCCAAACCCACAATTCCCTGGACCAATGGTGTTCCGCCGTATGGGACTCCCAATTACAGCCGGATGTGATGCAACCTGGATTCAAACCAGGGACTGTAGTGACGCCTCTTGCACAGCTGCGATACTCGGGAGCCCTGTGTGTGTGTTGGTGCCTTTACTAATAAACGAGAGTGTGTATTAATCGTCCTGATACCTCAGCTGGCATGTTTTATGGTGGGAACGCTGCTCGACGTGTGTGTGTGTGTGTGTGCGACCAACTGCCAAGACCAGCAGTGAACAGATGTCATTCCCACATGTCTCCCTTCGACTCAGACAGCCACACAAACATTCAGTCACTCAGAGACACACCGGTGTGTCTTCTCTCCTGTCCTCCAGTGTGTCATGAATCAGTACAGGTTCTCCTGAGGGCAACCAGGGAACCAACCCTGTGTATCTCCCTCAGTCCCTGAACCTGAGTTAACACACCATCACAGTTTACATTCACTGTGACCCACACAGATAAGAGTGTATTTGTGGTCATATCGACCACCTGGGACCGTCCAATCACAGTCCTCAAGAATGCTTGACCGTGGAGAATGTCCTGAATGATAGTTGTAGTGCTATTGAGCCTCCGACAGGGAAATGACCACAGGACACGGACCACAGGACACGGACCACAGGACACGGACCACAGGACGACAGGACACGGACCACAGGACACGGACCACAGGACGACAGGACACGGACCACAGGACACGGACCACAGGACACGGACCACAGGACACGGACCACAGGACGACAGGACACGGACCACAGGACACGGACCACAGGACGACAGGACACGGACCACAGGACACGGACCACAGGATGACAGGACACGGACCACAGGACACGGACCACAGGACACGGACCACAGGACACAGACCACAGGACGACAGGACACGGACCACAGGACACGGACCACAGGACCACAGGACACGGACCACAGGACACGGACCACAGGACCACAGGACACGGACCACAGGACACGGACCACAGGATGACAGGACACGGACCACAGGACACGGACCACAGGACGACAGGACACGGACCACAGGACACGGACCACAGGACGAGAGGACACGGACCTCAGGACCACAGGACGACAGGACACGGACCACAGGACACGGACCACAGGATGACAGGACACGGACCACAGGACACGGACCACAGGACACGGACCACAGGACGACAGGACACGGACCACAGGACACGGACCACAGGACGACAGGACACGGACCACAGGACACGGACCACAGGACGACAGGACACGGACCACAGGACACGGCAGACAGGACACGGACCACAGGACCACAGGACACAGACCACAGGACACGGAACACAGGACACAGACCACAGGACGACAGGACACGGAACACAGGACGACAGGACACAGACCACAGGACGACAGGACACGGATCACAGGACACGGACCACAGGACCACAGGACACGGAAGACAGGACACGGACCACAGGACCACAGGACACAGACCACAGGACACGGACCACAGGACACGGACCACAGGACGACAGGACACGGACCACAGGACGACAGGACACGGACCACAGGACGACAGGACACGGACCACAGGACACGGACCACAGGACCACAGGACACGGACCACAGGACACGGACCACAGGACGACAGGACACGGACCACAGGACCACAGGACACGGACCACAGGACCACAGGACACAGACCACAGGACGACAGGACACGGACCACAGGACACGGACCACAGGACACGGACCACAGGACCACAGGACACGGACCACAGGACGACAGGACACGGACCACAGGACACGGACCACAGGACCACAGGACACGGACCACAGGACACGGACCACAGGACCTCAGGACACAGACCACAGGACCTCACCAGGGTGATAACGGTAGAGACGACCCCTACGTAGCAGGCGACCTCACCAGGGTGATAACGGTAGAGACGACCCCTACGTAGCAGGCGACCTCACCAGGGTGATAACGGTAGAGACGACCCCTACGTAGCAGGCGACCTCACCAGGGTGATAACGGTAGAGACGACCCCTACGTAGCAGGCGACCTCACCAGGGTGATAACGGTAGAGACGACCCCTACGTAGCAGGTGACCTCACCAGGGTGATAACGGTAGAGACGACCGCTACGTAGCAGGCGACCTCACCAGGGTGATAACAGTAGAGACGACCCCTACGTAGCAGGTGACCTCACCAGGGTGATAACGGTAGAGACGACCCCTACGTAGCAGGTGACCTCACCAGGGTGATAACGGTAGAGACGACCCCTACGTAGCAGGTGATCTCACCAGGGTGATAACGGTAGAGACGACCCCTACGTAGCAGGTGACCTCACCAGGGTGATAACGGTAGAGACGACCCCTACGTAGCAGGTGACCTCACCAGGGTGATAACGGTAGAGACGACCCCTACGTAGCAGGTGACCTCACCAGGGTGATAACGGTAGAGACGACCGCTACGTAGCAGGTGACCTCACCAGGGTGATAACGGTAGAGACGACCCCTACGTAGCAGGTGACCTCACCAGGGTGATAACGGTAGAGACGACCCCTACGTAGCAGGTGACCTCACCAGGGTGATAACGGTAGAGACGACCCCTACGTAGCAGGTGATCTCACCAGGGTGATAACTGTAGAGACGACCCCTACGTAGCAGGTGACCTCACCAGGGTGATAACGGTAGAGACGACCCCTACGTAGCAGGTGACCTCACCAGGATGATAACGGTAGAGACGACCGCTACGCAGCAGGTGACCTCACCAGGGTGATAACGGTAGAGACGACCCCTACGTAGCAGGTGACCTCACCAGGGTGATAACGGTAGAGACGCCCCCTACGTAGCAGGTGACCTCACCAGGGTGATAACGGTAGAGACGACCCCTATGTAGCAGGTGACCTCACCAGGGTGATAACTGTAGAGACGACCCCTATGTAGCAGGTGACCTCAGCAGGGTGATAACGGTAGAGACGACCGCTACGTAGCAGGTGACCTCACCAGGGTGATAACGGTAGAGACGACCCCTATGTAGCAGGTGACCTCACCAGGGTGATAACGGTAGAGACGACCGCTACGTAGCAGGTGACCTCACCAGGGTGATAACGGTAGAGACGACCCCTATGTAGCAGGTGACCTCATCAGGGTGATAACGGTAGAGACGACCGCTACGTAGCAGGTGACCTCACCAGGGTGATAACGGTAGAGACGACCCCTATGTAGCAGGTGACCTCACCAGGGTGATAACGGTAGAGACGACCCCTACGTAGCAGGTGACCTCACCAGGGTGATAACGGTAGAGACGACCGCTACGTAGCAGGTGACCTCACCAGGGTGATAACGGTAGAGACGACCGCTACGTAGCAGGTGACCTCACCAGGGTGATAACGGTAGAGACGACCGCTATGTAGCAGGTGACCTCACCAGGGTGATAACGGTAGAGACGACCCTTACATTCTGCATTTGAACACCATTTTTTAGAGAGTCGTTAAAACTGTGCAAGGGAAATAGTCTATTAATTACACCGTTTTTACCAACTATTGAGTTACATTAATTGTGAACGATTATTCAGGCTATATGAGCAGATTTATAGAATGTTGAGACATGAAATTGCTGTCCTGGACAGTTAGGGGCTGACACTGTGTTTTTGGGGAGGGGGGTGATTCCCGGATTAAGCTGGAACAGAACTGGAATGGGAAACAGAATAATGGAATGATGGAAGTCTGATTCATGGAGCTCTTTGTTCAGATTCTCCACACAGACTCCATTCACTCTGCCTGGTCTGACCTGTGGTGGGTTCTGGGTCAGTATCTCTGAGTCTGTGTGTGCAACCCAAAGTGCACCCCTTTCCCTACACCCCTGACTGTGAAGGGGTGAGACAGAGACTGGTCCTGGCTGGCTGTGAAGGGGTGAGACAGAGACTGGTCCTGGCTGACTGTGAAGGGGTGAGACAGAGACTGGTCCTGGCTGGCTGTGCAGGGTGAAGGGGTGAGACAGAGACTGGTCCTGGCTGACTGTGAAGGGGTGAAACAGACTGGTCCTGGCTGGCTGTGAAGGGGTGAGACAGACTGATCCTGGCTGGCTGTGAAGGGGTGAGACAGACTGGTCCTGGCTGGCTGTGAAGGGGTGAGACAGACTGGTCCTGGCTGGCTGTGCACGGTGAAGGGGTGAGACAGAGACTGGTCCTGGCTGACTGTGAAGGGGTGAAACAGACTGGTCCTGGCTGGCTGTGAAGGAGTGAGACAGAGACTGGTCCTGGCTGGCTGTGAAGGGGTGAGACAGAGACTGGTCCTGGCTGGCTGTGCAGGGGTGAGACAGAGACTGGTCCTGGCTGGCTGTGAAGGGGTGAGACAGAGACTGGTCCTGGCTGGCTGTGAAGGGTGAAGGGGTGAGACAGAGACTGGTCCTGGCTGGCTGTGAAGGGGTGAGACAGACTGGTCCTGGCTGGCTGTGCAGGGTGAAGGGGTGAGACAGAGACTGGTCCTGGCTGGCTGTGAAGGGGTGAGACAGAGACTGGTCCTGGCTGGCTGTGAAGGGTGAAGACAGAGACTGGTCCTGGCTGACTGTGAAGGGGTGAGACAGAGACTGGTCCTGGCTGACTGTGAAGGGGTGAGACAGAGACTGGTCCTGGCTGACTGTGAAGGGGTGAGACAGAGACTGGTCCTGGCTGACTGTGAAGGGGTGAGACAGACTGGTCCTGGCTGGCTGTGAAGGGGTGAGACACAGACTGGTCCTGGCTGGCTGTGCAGGGGTGAAACAGAGACTGGTCCTGGCTGGCTGTGAAGGGGTGAGACAGAGACTGGTCCTGGCTGGCTGTGAAGGGTGAAGGGGTGAGACAGAGACTGGTCCTGGCTGGCTGTGAAGGGGTGAGACAGAGACTGGTCCTGGCTGGCTGTGCAGGGTGAAGGGGTGAGACAGAGACTGGTCCTGTCTGGCTGTGAAGGGGTGAGACAGAGACTGGTCCTGGCTGGCTGTGAAGGGGTGAGACAGAGACTGGTCCTGGCTGGCTGTGAAGGGGTGAGACAGAGACTGGTCCTGGCTGACTGTGAAGGGTGAAAACAGAGACTGGTCCTGGCTGGCTGTGAAGGGGTGAGACAGAGACTGGTCCTGGCTGACTGTGAAGGGTGAAGACAGAGACTGGTCCTGGCTGACTGTGAAGGGTGAAGACAGAGACTGGTCCTGGTCCTGGCTGTGCAGGGTGAAGGGGTGAGACAGAGACTGGTCCTGGCTGGCTGTGAAGGGGTGAGACAGAGACTGGTCCTGGTCCTGGCTGTGCAGGGTGAAGGGGTGAGACAGAGACTGGTCCTGGTCCTGGCTGTGCAGGGTGAAGGGGTGAAACAGAGACTGGCCCTGGCTGACTGTGAAGTGGTGAGACAGAGACTGGTCCTGGTCCTGGCTGTGCAGGGTGAAGGGGTGAGACAGAGACTGGTCCTGGTCCTGGCTGTGCAGGGTGAAGGGGTGAGACAGAGACTGGTCCTGGCTGACTGTGAAGGGGTGAGACAGAGACTGGTCCTGGTCCTGGCTGTGCAGGGTGAAGGGGTGAGACAGAGACTGGTCCTGGCTGACTGTGAAGGGGTGAGACAGAGACTGGTCCTGGTCCTGGCTGTGCAGGGTGAAGGGGTGAGACAGAGACTGGTCCTGGCTGGCTGTGAAGGGGTGAGACAGAGACTGGTCCTGGCTGACTGTGAAGGGTGAAGACAGAGACTGGTCCTGGCTGACTGTGAAGGGTGAAGACAGAGACTGGTCCTGGCTGACTGTGAAGGGTGAAGACAGAGACTGGTCCTGGCTGACTGTGAAGGGTGAAGACAGAGACTGGTCCTGGCTGACTGTGAAGGGGCGAGACAGAGACTGGTCCTGGCTGACTGTGAAGGGGCGAGACAGAGACTGTACCCCTCTATCCCATCTCCCTCCTGTTATGTTTCAGTCTCATCCCACACAGGCCTTTTCTCTCCATCCGTCAATCTAGCTCACTTTCTCTATGAATCACTATATTCTACCTTTTTTTCGTCTCTTTCTTTCATTCTTTCTTCCTTTCTCTAAATCGGTCTTTTCTTTCCCTCCTTGGTGTGGGCAGGTGAGGTGGCAGGTAGAGTTACCTGGTGAAACCTGACCCGTGTCCCTCCTCCCATTCACCAGAGACACAAATCAAAAGCTACTCTGTTCCTTTCCTGTGAATTAGCCTCTGTCCCTGTTCAACTGAATCAAAACACCTCTGTTCTCCCTCTCTCTCTCTCACGGACAAGGACTGGGAGGGAGAGGGGTGGGAGATGACTGGGAGGGAAGGGGGTGAGAGGGCTGGGAGGGAGAGGACTGGGAGGGAAGGGGGTGGGAGAGGACTGGGAGGGAAGGGGGTGAGAGGGCTGGGAGGGAAGGGGTGGGAGAGGACTGGGAGGGAAGGGGGTGAGATGATTGGGAGGGAAGGGGGTGAGATGGCTGGGAGGGAAGGGGTGAGATGACTGGGAGGGAAGGGGGTGAGGTGACTGGGAGGAAGGGGGTGAGAGGGCTGGGAGGAAGGGGGTGAGATGATTGGGAGGGAAGGGGGTGAGATGATTGGGAGGGAAGGGGTGAGATGATTGGGAGGGAAGGGGGTGAGATGATTGGGAGGGAAGGGGGTGAGATGATTGGGAGGGAAGGGGTGAGATGATTGGGAGGGAAGGGGTGAGATGATTGGGAGGGAAGGGGGTGAGATGACTGGGAGGGAGAGGACTGGGAGGGAGAGGGACGGGAGATGACTGGGAGGGAAGGGGGTGAGAGGGCTGGGAGGGAAGGGGGTGAGAGAGCTGGGAGGGAAAGGGGTGAGATGACTGGGAGGGAAGGGGGTGAGATGACTGGGAGGGAAGGGGGTGAGATGATTGGGAGGGAAGGGGGTGAGATGACTAGGAGGGAAGGGGGTGAGATGACTGGGAGGGAAGGGGTGAGATGACTGGGAGGGAGAGGGGCGGGAGATGACTGGGAGGGAGAGGGGCGTGAGAGGGCTGGGAGGGAGAGGGGTGGGAGGGAGAGGGGGATGAGAGGGCTGGGCGGGAGAGGGGCGTGAGAGGGCTGGGAGGGAGAGGGGCGTGAGAGGGCTGGGAGGGAGAGGGGCGTGAGAGAGGGATAACAACATGCACATTTCTCCCTTAGTGGACTAATAAAGCTGTTTTCTTCCTGTCTGTGTATAGTGTGGGGTGTATTGACTTCCTCTCTGTGGATAGTGTGGGGTGTATTGACTTCCTCTCTGTGTATAGTGTGGGGTGTATTTACTTCCTCTCTGTGGATAGTGTGGGGTGTATTGACTTCCTCTCTGTGGATAGTGTGGGGTGTATTGACTTCCTCTCTGTGGATAGTGTGGGGTGTATTGACTTCCTGTCTGTGGATAGTATGGGGTGTATTGACTTCCTCTCTGTGTATAGTGTGGGGTGTATTGACTTCCTCTCTGTGTATAGTGTGGGGTGTATTGACTTCCTCTCTGTGTATAGTGTGGGGTGTATTGACTTCCTCTCTGTGGATAGTGTGGGGTGTATTGACTTCCTCTCTGTGGATAGTATGGGGTGTATTGACTTCCTCTATGTGGATAGTATGGGGTGTATTGACTTCCTGTCTGTGTATAATGTGGGGTGTATTGACTTCCTCTCTGTGGATAGTGTGGGGTGTATTGACTTCCTGTCTGTGGATAGTATGGGGTGTATTGACTTCCTCTCTGTGTATAGTGTGGGGTGTATTGACTTCCTGTCTGTGTATAGTGTGGGGTGTATTGACTTCCTCTCTGTGGATAGTGTGGGGTGTATTGACTTCCTCTCTGTGGATAGTGTGGGGTGTATTGACTTCCTCTCTGTGGATAGTATGGGGTGTATTGACTTCCTCGCTGTGGATAGTGTGGGGTGTATTGACTTCCTCGCTGTGTATTGTGTGTTTCAACAACCATGACTGACTGTTGGTCATCTTATTCTAAGTGAATTGAATCAGAAACAAAGGACATAATGAGAGGGGTGTCATCAGTCCACTACTTTGTTATTAGCTTTGCGATGCTGTGAGGCTGTTGTTTGTGATGCTGTGAGGTGGTTGTTCTCTGATGCTGTGAGGTGGTTGTGGTCTGATGCTGTGAGGCTGGTTGTGGTCTGATGCTGTGAGGTGGTTGTGGTCTGATGCTGTGAGGTGGTTGTTCTCTGATGCTGTGAGGTGGTTGTTATCTGATGCTGTGAGGTGGTTGTGGTCTGATGCTGTGAGGTGGTTGTGGTCTGATGCTGTGAGGTGGTTGTGGTCTGATGCTGTGAGGTGGTTGTTGTCTGATGCTGTGAGGTGGTTGTGGTCTGATGCTGTGAGGTGGTTGTTGTCTGATGCTGTGAGGTGGTTGTGGTCTGATGCTGTGAGGTGGTGGTTGTTCTCTGATGCTGTGAGGTGGTTGTGGTCTGATGCTGTGAGGTGGTTGTGGTCTGATGCTGTGAGGTGTTATCTGATGCTGTGAGGTGGTTGTGGTCTGATGCTGTGAGGTGGTTGTTGTCTGATGCTGTGAGGTGGTTGTTGTCTGATGCTGTGAGGTGGTTGTGGTCTGATGCTGTGAGGTGGTTGTTGTCTGATGCTGTGAGGTGGTTGTGGTCTGATGCTGTGAGGTGGTTGTGGTCTGATGCTGTGAGGTGGTTGTGGTCTGATGCTGTGAGGTGGTTGTGGTCTGATGCTGTGAGGTGGTTGTGGTCTGATGCTGTGAGGTGGTTGTTGTCTGATGCTGTGAGGTGGTTGTGGTCTGATGCTGTGATGCTGGTGGTTGTTATCTGATGCTGTGAGGTGGTTGTTGTCTGATGCTGTGAGGTGGTTGTTGTCTGATGCTGTGAGGTGGTTGTGGTCTGATGCTGTGAGGTGGTTGTTGTTTGCGATGCTGTGTGGTCGTTGTTGTGTGCGATGCTGTGTGGTCGTTGTTGTGTGCGATGCTGTGTGTGGTCGTTGTTTGTGATGCTGTGTGTGGTCGTTGTTGTCTGATGCTGTGAAGTGGTTGTGGTCTGATGCTGTGAGGTGGTTGTGGTCTGATGCTGTGAGGTGGTTGTTGTTTGCGATGCTGTGTGGTCGTTCTTGTTTGTGATGCTGTGTGGTCGTTGTTGTTTGTGATGCTGTGAGGTCGTGGTGTGGTGCTGTGAGGTCGTGGTGTGATGCTGTGAGGTCGTGGTGTGATGCTGTGAGGTCGTGGTGTGATGCTGTGAGGTCGTGGTGTGGTGCTGTGAGGTCGTGGTGTGATGCTGTGAGGTCGTGGTGTGGTGCTGTGAGGTCGTGGTGTGGTGCTGTGAGGTCGTGGTGTGATGCTGTGAGGTCGTGGTGTGATGCTGTGAGGTCGTGGTGTGATGCTGGGAAGTCGTGGTGTGATGCTGTGAGGTCGTGGTGTGGTGCTGGGAGGTCGTGGTGTGATGCTGGGAGGTCGTAGTGTGGTGCTGGGAGGTCGTGGTGTGATGCTGGGAGGTCGTGGTGTGATGCTGGGAGGGCGTGGTGTGATGCTGGGAGGTCGTGGTGTGATGCTGGGAGGTCGTGGTGTGATGCTGTTTCCTGAAACAGGGTGTGTTGATACGATCAGCTAGCGGAAAGGCAAACTGAAGTTGTGTTTTTTCCTGCAAGACTGCAGTGATATTATAAACCTCCATGTCGACCATATGACTTTCTATGTTGTTATGGTGCTAAATTACTCATTAATATGTAAGAGGAAAAGTGTTGAAAAGTGTTGTAAAATGATGTTGTTTGTCTGTCCAACAGGAATGAGCGTGCTCGCTGGATCAGTGCTCTGGGCCAGAGCAGCAATGACGAGAAGAACCAAGACCGAACCAGTGAGTTCAGCACCACACACACAACCTTCACTCAGACAGCACTATCAAACATGGCTGGTCAGTGGAACTCACATGTACACACACAGCACCACCTGGTGGTGGAGTAGTAGAACTGTCTCCCAATCACTGTGTCAAATCAAAGTTTATTTTTCACGTGCGCCGAACACAACAGGTGTAGACCTCACAGTGAAATGCTTACTTACAGGCCCTAACCAACAGTGCAATCTTTATGTAAAAAAATAGGTATTAGGTGAACAATAGATAAGTAAAGAATTAAAAACAACAGTGAAAAATAACAGTAGCGAGGCTAAATACAGGCACCGGTTAGTCGGCCCAATTGAGGTAGTATGTACATGAATGTATAGTTAAAGTGACTATGCATATATGATAAACAGAGAGTAGCAGCAGCGTAAAAGAGGGGTTGGGGAGGCACACAATGCAAATAGTCTGGGTAACCATTTGGTTACCTGTTCAGCAGTCTTATGGCTCGGGGGTAAAAGCTGTTGAAAAGCCTTTTGGTCCTAGACTTGGTGCTCCGGTAGCAGAGAGGACAGTCTGTCTTTGAGGGGTCTGGGGGCGTCTACAGTAGGACAGGGCTATTCACATCCAAGCCTCTAGGTCTGGAATACTGCTGCTTTTCTGTCATCTGATCATTCATTCCAGGTATAAATCAGTCCTTAAAGGGATACTTCTGGATTTTGGGCTATAAGGTTCTTTATCTACTTCCCCAGAGTCAGATGAACACATTGATGCCATGTTTATGTATCTGCATCCAATATGAAGGAAGTTACAGGTACTTTCGTGAGCCAATGCTAACTAGTGTTAGCACAATGACTGGAAGTCTGCAGGAACAGCTGTTCCCAGTGTAAACTCTGTGTTGTGTCTGTATTGGCCCAGGGTTAGAATGTAAAAGTTGTGTCTGTATTGGCCCAGGGTTAATGTAAAACTCTGTGTTGTGTCTGTATTGGCCCAGGGTTAGAATGTAAAACTCTGTGTTGTGTCTGTATTGGCCCAGGGTTAGAATGTAAAACTCTGTGTTGTGTCTGTATTGGCCCAGGGTTATAGTGTAAAACTCTGTGTTGTGTCTGTATTGGCCCAGGGTTAGAGTGTAAAACTCTGTGTTGTGTCTGTATTGGCCCAGGGTTAGAGTGTAAAACTCTGTGTTGTGTCTGTATTGGCCCAGGGTTAGAATGTAAAACTCTGTGTTGTGTCTGTATTGGCCCAGGGTTAGGGAATGTAAAACTCTGTGTTGTGTCTGTATTGGCCCAGGGTTAGAGTGTAAAACTCTGTGTTGTGTCTGTATTGGCCCAGGGTTATAGTGTAAAAGGGTTAGAGTGTAAAAACTCTGTGTTGTGTCTGTATTGGCCCAGGGTTATAGTGTAAAACTCTGTTTTGTGTCTGTATTGGCCCAGGGTTAGAGTGTAAAACTCTGTGTTGTGTCTGTATTGGCCCAGGGTTAGAGTGTAAAACTCTGTGTTGTGTCTGTATTGACCCAGGGTTATAGTGTAAAACTCTGTTTTGTGTCTGTATTGGCCCAGGGTTAGAGTGTAAAACTCTGTGTTGTGTCTGTATTGGCCCAGGGATAGAGTGTAAAACTCTGTTTTGTGTCTGTATTGGCCCAGGGTTAGAATGTAAAACTCTGTTGTGTTTGTGTTGTCCCAGATGCCATGCAGGTGGAGGTGACGAGGACGTACACAGCCAAGCAGCCTGATGAGCTGTCACTGCAGGTGGCTGACGTGGTCCTGGTGTCACAGACTGTGGAGGATGGTACGGTATAACTCTCTCTCTCTCTCTCTCTCTCTCTCTTCTCTCTCTCTCTCTTGCTCTCTCTCCGTCTCCCCCTCTCTCCGTCTCCTCTCTCTCTCTCTTACCCCCC
This sequence comes from Oncorhynchus nerka, assembly GCF_034236695.1. NCBI lineage: Eukaryota > Metazoa > Chordata > Actinopteri > Salmoniformes > Salmonidae > Oncorhynchus > Oncorhynchus nerka. Next base: position 11,243,868 of record NC_088406.1, read on the forward strand.
TCTCTCTCTTGCTCTCTCTCTCTCTTGCTCTCTCTCTCTTGCTCTCTCTCCGTCTCTCTCTCTCTCTCTCTCTCTCTTACCCCTCTCTCTCTCTCTCTCTCTTACCCCTCTCTCTCTCTCTCTCTCTCTCTCTCCGTCTCCCTCTCTCTCTCTCTTACCCCTCTCTCTCTCTCTCTCTCTCTCTCTCTCTTACCTCTCTCTCTCTCTTACCTCTCTCTCTCTGTCTATTTTTCTCCTCCTTGGGGGATCATTGAAAGAGATGTATCCGTGTAGTTTCTGACCAGAGGTGTTTGATGATGCGTATACACAGTCACACTCTTAAGGTGAAAGGTCATTTCCCTTTGTGTCTCCATGGCAACCATCTCTTTTATGTGAAAGGGCATCCTAACACAGACAGAATAGAGCATCAAACAGATGTCATTTAAGAGTCCAACAGCGGGCTGAGAGCTCACTTCCTGCTTTGAAGAGGAAACTATTTTCTCCAGCCCTGTAAAGTGATTTTCTGAAGGGTAAATAAAGGAATATAGAGTGGTGTGTGTCTCTCTTTCAGGCTGGTATGAGGGTGAGCGACTCCGTGATGGCGAGAGGGGTTGGTTCCTGTCAGCATGTGCTGAACCAATCATGTGCCAGGCCACTATTGAGCGCAACGTGCAGAGGATGGACCGCCTCCAGGGGCTGGAAACCAATGTGTGAGCTGGAACTGCAGGCTCCACCCACTAAATACACCAGTGACCTGCCTTCAATCAGACACACCAATGAGTGAGCTGGAACTGCAGGCTCCACCCACTAAATACACCAGTGACCTGCCTTCAATCAGACACACCAATGAGCGAGCTTTATGCCAGCAACAGCCCTCCACTGAACACACCAATAGAAAGTCTCCTTGGTCAACAGAGCAATGTGTGAGATCTTTCTGCCAGCGACTGAATACACCAATGAGCCGCCTTCAAGCACTATCAACCAATGAGAGTGCTGACTGCCACTTAATGCACCAATAGAATCTCTCTGTGGTCAACAGACACAGGTATGCCAGCTGACTGCATCTATTAGAATGGGTTTGGGGTCCAGAGATTGTTACCCATGCAGTGTAACATTCTCCATCTTCTACCAATCTCTATGGTAAGGAAGTTTGACCCTATGACCTGTCAACACCACTTTGACTCCTCCCACTGATGGAAGACTGTCCAACCACTGCCCGTGTGACTGCTTTTTGGCCCCGAAGGACATCCCACTTGGACACACGCGCACACAGAACGTGCTGGGGTCAAAGTTTAAAACTGCCACGTGGATTGGTCAACCTATAATAACAGTAGATTACAACTAATATAACATGTATTCATTTAATTTCCTTCTGAAAGACTCCCCAGGAATGAAGCTTACTTTCTGTACTACATAACTAAGATTTATATTAGTATATTTTCTGTCATGCTTTTTAAAGTGCCAGGTTGTTGTGATGGGACAGGTCAGTTTCACTTCTGCTCTGTGGTCAGGTTATAGTGTGTGATGAGACTGTTGGGGAAGAGGCTCATTGTAGACACACAAATGACACTTTACGTTAGACTTGTCTGTGTGTGGCTAGGAGGCCTTTTGTAATGTAACTGAATGTGACGACGGTCCAAAATGGCCAAATAAATGGATCATTTCTAGACTAAAACTGGAAAAAGCCAAGGTTTCAACATGATCGTCCGGACGTGATTCATCTGTTAAGTGTGTAATGTTGTCTTACATTGCTAAGGGAAACAAAGAATGGCCTGATCAGCTTCCTGCTGCAACACCGTTCATCAAACCAGACCACTACTCTACATCTGGTCTGACCCAGACCACTACTCTACATCTGGTCTGACCCAGACCACTACTCTACATCTGGTCTGACCCAGACAAAAAAAAAGTTTAATTTGCACTCAGGGATAAACTGTGATGACACACATTTAACCCAGTAACTAATAACTTCACACAGCTATAGATTTATAATGCAGATGATGTCATTTAGATATTTGATCTAACTCTTGTTCTATGTTGTATTTGTTGTATTTACAATCTGTTTTCTTTCAGAATGCTGATGAATTTTTGAATGGCTCAGTGAATTTAGGGGACCGGGGAACAGACCTCTGTTATGACTAGGGAACAGACCTCTGTTATGACTGGGGAACAGACCTCTGTTATGACTGGGGAACAGACCTCTGTTATGACTGGGAACAGACCTCTGTTACTGGGGAACAGACCTCTGTTATCTGGTCTGACTGGGGAACAGACCACTGTTATGGCTGGGGACTGGGGAACAGACCTCTGACCAAAAAAAAAGTTCTGTATGACTGGGAACAGACCTCACTGGGAACAGACATCTGTTATGGCTGGGGACTGGGGAACAGAGTTTATGACTGGGGAACAGACCTCTGTTATGACTGGGAACAGACCTCTGTTATGACTGGGAACAGACCTCTGTTATGACTGGGGAACAGACCTCTGTTATGACTGGGGAACAGACCTCTGTTATGACTGGGGAACAGACCTCTGTTATGACTGGGGAACAGACCTCTGTTTGACTGGGGAAAACCTCTGTTATGATTAATTATGGCTGGGGAACAGACTCTGTTATGGCTGGGGACTGGGGAACAGACCTCTGTTATGACTGCAGGGACAGACCTCTGTTAGATATTGGGGACTGGGAACAGACTCTGTTAATAAACCTCTGTTATGACTGGGGAACAGACTGTTATGACTGGGGAACAGACCTCTGTTTTGGGGAACAGACCTCTGTTATGACTGGGGAACAGACCTCTGTTATGGCTGGGGAACAGACCTCTGTTATGGCTGGGGAACAGACCTCTTATGACTGGGGAACAGACCTCTTATGACTGGGGAACAGACCTCTTATGACTGGGGAACAGACCTCTTATGACTGGGGAACAGACCTCTGTTATGGCTGGGGAACAGACCTCTGTTATGGCTGGGGAACAGACCTCTGTTATGACTGGGGAACAGACCTCTGTTATGACTGGGGAACAGACCTCTGTTATGACTGGGGAACAGACCTCTGTTATGACTGGGGAACAGACCTCTGTTATGACTGGGGAACAGACCTCTGTTATGGCTGGGGACTGGGGAACAGACCTCTGTTATGGCTAGGGAACAGACATCTGTTATGGCTGGGGAACAGACATCTGTTATGGCTGGGGAACAGACATCTGTTATGGCTGGGGAACAGACCTCTGTTATGACTGGGGACTGGGGAACAGACCTCTGTTATGGCTGGGGACTGGGGAACAGACCTCTGTTATGGCTAGGGAACAGACATCTGTTATGGCTGGGGAACAGACCTCTGTTATGGCTGGGGAACAGACCTCTGTTATGGCTGGGGAACAGACCTCTGTTATGGCTGGGGAACAGACCTCTGTTATGGCTGGGGAACAGACCTCTGTTATGGCTGGGGAACAGACCTCTGTTATGGCTGGGGAACAGACCTCTGTTATGGCTGGGGAACAGACCTCTGTTATGACTGGGGACTGGGGAACAGACCTCTGTTATGACTGGGGAACAGACCTCTGTTATGGCTGGGGAACAGACCTCTGTTATGACTGGGGAACAGACCTCTGTTATGACTGGGGAACAGACATCTATTATGACTGGGGAACAGACCTCTGTTATGACTGGGGAACAGACCTCTGTTATGGCTGGGGACTGGGGAACAGACCTCTGTTATGACTGGGGAACAGACCTCTGTTATGACTGGGGAACAGACCTCTGTTATGACTGGGGAACAGACCTCTGTTATGACTGGGGAACAGACATCTATTATGGCTGGGGAACAGACCTCTGTTATGGCTGGGGAACAGACCTCTGTTATGACTGGGGACTGGGGAACAGACCTCTGTTATGGCTGGGGACTGGGGAACAGACCTCTGTTATGGCTAGGGAACAGACATCTGTTATGGCTGGGGAACAGACCTCTGTTATGGCTGGGGAACAGACCTCTGTTATGGCTGGGGAACAGACCTCTGTTATGGCTGGGGAACAGACCTCTGTTATGGCTGGGGAACAGACCTCTGTTATGGCTGGGGACTGGGGAACAGACCTCTGTTATGACTGGGGAACAGACCTCTGTTATGGCTGGGGAACAGACCTCTGTTATGACTGGGGAACAGACCTCTGTTATGACTGGGGAACAGACATCTATTATGGCTGGGGAACAGACCTCTGTTATGACTGGGGAACAGACCTCTGTTATGGCTGGGGACTGGGGAACAGACCTCTGTTATGACTGGGGAACAGACCTCTGTTATGACTGGGGACTGGGGAACAGACCTCTGTTATGACTGGGGAACAGACCTCTGTTATGACTGGGGAACAGACCTCTGTTATGACTGGGGAACAGACCTCTGTTATGACTGGGGAACAGACCTCTGTTATGGCTGGGGAACAGACCTCTGTTATGGCTGGGGACTGGGGAACAGACCTCTGTTATGACTGGGGAACAGACCTCTGTTATGGCTGGGGACTGGGGAACAGACCTCTGTTGTGGCTGGGGAACAGACCTCTGTTATGACTGGGGAACAGACCTCTGTTATGACTGGGGAACAGACCTCTGTTGTGGCTGGGGAACAGACCTCTGTTATGACTGGGGAACAGACCTCTGTTATGGCTGGGGAACAGACCTCTGTTATGGCTGGGGAACAGACCTCTTATGACTGGGGAACAGACCTCTTATGACTGGGGAACAGACCTCTTATGACTGGGGAACAGACCTCTTATGACTGGGGAACAGACCTCTGTTATGGCTGGGGAACAGACCTCTGTTATGGCTGGGGAACAGACCTCTGTTATGACTGGGGAACAGACCTCTGTTATGACTGGGGAACAGACCTCTGTTATGGCTGGGGACTGGGGAACAGACCTCTGTTATGGCTAGGGAACAGACATCTGTTATGGCTGGGGAACAGACATCTGTTATGGCTGGGGAACAGACATCTGTTATGGCTGGGGAACAGACCTCTGTTATGACTGGGGAACAGACCTCTGTTATGGCTGGGGACTGGGGAACAGACCTCTGTTATGGCTGGGGAATCAGACCTCTGTTATGGACTGGGGAACAGACCTCTGTTATGGCTGGGGAACAGACCTCTGTTATGGCTGGGAACAGACCTCTGTTATGGCTGGGGAACAGACCTCTGTTATGACTGGGGAACAGACCTCTGTTATGACTGGGGAACAGACCTGTTATGACTGGGGAACAGACCTCTGTTATGACTGGGGAACAGACCTCTGTTATGGCTGGGGAACTGGGAACAGACCTCTGTTATGGCTGGGGAACAGACATCTGTTATGGCTGGGGAACAGACATCTGTTATGGCTGGGGAACAGAACAGACAGACATCTGTTATGGCTGACTGGGAACAGACCTCTGTTACTGGGGAACAGACATCTGTTATGGCTGGGGAACAGACATCTGTTATGGCTGGGAACAGACCTCTGTTATGACTGGGGGGGAACAGACCTCTGTTATGGCTGGGGACTGGGGAACAGACCTCTGTTATGGCTAGGGAACAGACATCTGTTATGGCTGGGGAACAGACATCTGTTATGGCTGGGGAACAGACCTCTGTTATGGCTGGGGAACAGACCTCTGTTATGGCTGGGGAACAGACCTCTGTTATGGCTGGGGAACAGACCTCTGTTATGGCTGGGGAACAGACCTCTGTTATGGGGACTGGGAACAGGGAACAGAGACCTCTGTTATGGCTGGGGAACAGACCTCTGTTATGGCTGGGGAACAGACCTCTGTTATGGCTGGGGAACAGACCTCTGTTATGACTGGGGAACAGACCTGTTATGACTGGGGAACAGACCTCTGTTATGGCTGGGGACTGGGGAACAGACCTCTGTTATGGCTAGGGAACAGACCTCTGTTATGGCTGGGGAACAGACCTCTGTTATGACTGGGGAACAGACCTGTTATGACTGGGGAACAGACCTCTGTTATGGCTGGGGACTGGGGAACAGACCTCTGTTATGGCTAGGGAACAGACATCTGTTATGGCTGGGGAACAGACATCTGTTATGGCTGGGGAACAGACATCTGTTATGGCTGGGGAACAGACATCTGTTATGGCTGGGGAACAGACATCTGTTATGGCTGGGGAACAGACCTCTGTTATGACTGGGGACTGGGGAACAGACCTCTGTTATGACTGGGGAACAGACCTCTGTTATGGCTGGGGACTGGGGAACAGACCTCTGTTATGGCTAGGGAACAGACATCTGTTATGGCTGGGGAACAGACATCTGTTATGGCTGGGGAACAGACATCTGTTATGGCTGGGGAACAGACATCTGTTATGGCTGGGGAACAGACCTCTGTTATGGCTGGGGAACAGACCTCTGTTATGGCTGGGGAACAACAGAACAGATCTGTTATGACTGGGGACTGGGGAACAGACCTCTGTTATGACTGGGGAACAGACCTCTGTTATGACTGGGGAACAGACCTCTGTTATGGCTGGGGACTGGGGAACAGACCTCTGTTATGGCTGGGGACTGGGGAACAGACCTCTGTTATGACTGGGGACTGGGGAACAGACCTCTGTTATGACTGGGGACTGGGGAACAGACCTCTGTTATGGCTGGGGAACAGACCTCTGTTATGGCTGGGGAACAGACCTCTGTTATGGCTGGGGAACAGACCTCTGTTATGGCTGGGGAACAGACCTCTGTTATGGCTGGGGACTGGGGAACAGACCTCTGTTATGGCTGGGGACCGGGGAACAGACCTCTGTTATGGCTGGGGAACAGACCTCTGTTATGGCTGGGGAACAGACCTCTGTTATGGCTGGGGACCGGGGAACAGACCTCTGTTATGGCTGGGGACCGGGGAACAGACCTCTGTTATGGCTGGGGAACAGACCTCTTATGGCTGGGGACTGGGGAACAGACCTCTGTTGTGGCTGGGGAACAGACCTCTGTTATGACTGGGGAACAGACCTCTGTTATGACTGGGGAACAGACCTCTGTTATGACTGGGGAACAGACCTCTGTTATGACTGGGGAACAGACCTCTGTTATGGCTGGGGACTGGGGAACAGACCTCTGTTATATGACTCAGGACCAGTCCGAGAGAGAGAATGGGTTTGGTTTTAATTGGTAACATTCAGTGAAGTCAAACTTTACTCCTGCTGTAACTGTACCTCCTGTTAAGAGATTAGACCGATGGATACATAAATATCAAGATAACACAAATGGATTCTATTAAAGACATGCTCCGGTACTTTGGCGACTAGTATTAGGACTAGGATGTGTCAATGTGTAGTTCACACATGCATCATCTATGAGCAGAATTACTGTTTTACCTCAGCCACAAAATCCCTAGTTTGAAAGAGACTTTTCTGGAAGATGTGCCATTTCCCCCCACGTGGGCCAGCCCCCTAGCGATTTGAGTTCTAGCCAATGAGATTCAGCCCCTCGCCTTGTGAGCTGAGCCATGTGAGCAAGAATCACACGGTGCACATGTAATTATCCATTTTCGGGGACCACTTTTGGCACGTGGGGCAACTTTCAGGACTACTGGCTAAAAAGTATACAAAATTACCAGAGAATCCCTTTAATGTAGGATTTCATGTGGTTTAGGTACCAGAGGAGGCAGGTAGCCTAGCGGTTAGAGGAGGCAGGTAGCCTAGCGGTTAGAGTAGCCTAGCGGTTAGAGGAGGCAGGTAGCCTAGCGGTTAGAGTAGCCTAGCGGTTAGAGGAGGCAGGTAGCCTAGCGGTTAAAGTGGACTAGTCCCGTAAAGGTTGCCAGATCGAATCCCCAGGCTGACAAGATAAAAAATATTGTCATTTTACCCCTGAACAAGGCAGTTAACCCACTGTTCCCCTGGTAGGCCGTCATTGAAAATAGGAATTTGTTCTTAACTGACTTGCCGGGTTAAAGAAATGGTACATTGCGTTATACAACTAAGAAACATCTATCACGGCTGTTACATTTTAACAAGGACCCAATTCAGGAATATGTATTACAGCTACTACTAACGTATCTTTTAACTTGAAATCCGATCGCCTCTATTTCCACGTTCGTAAAGAGATGGCATTCAAGGTAAATGCTGCAGATGGTCGGCTCAGTTAGAAATGACCTTTAAATGTCAAGCACGCCATAATGCCAATCCAGGCCTTCATCTCTCCCACTTCACACCTCACTAGAAAAGACTAACGTCACACTGCAATAAGGTCAACTTTATTGGTTCAGCTTCAGGGAGAAGATTCAAATATTTGAACAAAAACTGAAAAGAAAACAATGGCAAGTTAACCATTCATCAGCCAAGTGGGCCATTTGACAACATGAGAATGTCAAGCAATATCAACAAAACAGCAGTCCATACGACTTAGTTTCACATAATTGTTTTTAACAAATGCAAAAATACATGCTCAGCCTTTTCCAGTAGGCTTATTATAGAATTAAATTCAAATAGTTGGTGTTCGGGGACTCTTTCTTCACATACCATCCTGCCTGACTGGACTCATATCCAATAGAAAATGTGCCTAAGACATTGAGATGTATAGAGATCTCTACTTGGAAACAATTTAGCATGGACATTGAGGGCTTCCACCATTTAAAAGTAGTCAACTGGGTGGGTGATTCCTATGGGAATGATCAGCCAATGACCAGACCATGGTCTTCAAATTGGTTTGCCTAGTTGGTAAATGGTGTTAAGCTTCATCGCCAAAATAACACAATATTTAGTTTAAGACTCCAGCTCTGCAAGTGGCGGTAAATCACCAACATTAGCTTGACACTTAATTCAAACGGAGATAGCATGGGCAGCGCCATTATGGCATAGATACAAAGTGGAGACCTCTTTCCATCTCTATGGCCTGAGCTTTTCTCTAGGTTGAGAAGAGATGCAGCAGTTCTCGTACTCGTCACCATCATCGTTGTTGTGATACTGGCGGCGTCCTCTAGGCTCAGTGTTCCTCGCGTTAACGTTGGGCCTCTCCTGGGTGGTGATGAGGTCTATGATGGCTGTGATGACGGCACAGTCTTTGGATTGGCGGTTGCTCCAGTCCACAGGGGCGGGGCTTCGGATCTTCTCTTCCAATAGAGAGTCCAGCTCCTTCTTCAGATTCTACAGAGAGAGGTAGATACGGAAAAACGGTCAGGTGTGTGTTTGTTTGCGTGTGTGTGTGTTCGTGTACCTTGAAGAGGTGAACGATGCGTGCGGGGGACTGGAAGACGATCCAGTCGTCCACAGCGATGGTGTGTGTGTGTGTTCGTGTACCTTGACGAGGTGAGCGATGCGTGCGGGGGACTGGAACACGATCCAGTCGTCCACAGCGATGGTGTGTGTGTGTGTACCTTGATGAGGTGAGCGATGCGTGCGGGGGACTGTAAGACGATCCAGTCGTCCACAGCGATGGTGTGTGTGTGTGTACCTTGATGAGGTGAGCGATGCGTGCGGGGGACTGGAAGACGATCCAGTCGTCCACAGCGATGGTGTGTGTGTGTGTGTGTACCTTGACGAGGTGAGCGATGCGTGCGGGGGACTGGAAGACGATCCAGTCGTCCACAGCGATGGTGTGTGTGTGTGTGTGTGTGTGTGTGTGTGTGTGTACCTTGACGAGGTGAGCGATGCGTGCGGGGGACTGGAAGACGATCCAGTCGTCCACAGCGTGTGTGTGTGTGTGTGTGTGTGTGTGTGTGTGTACCTTGACGAGGTGAGCGATGCGTGCGGGGGACTGGAAGACGATCCAGTCGTCCACAGCGATGGTCTCCTGGTCCTGATCCATCTGTATGGTGACGTCACCTCCAAAGAACAGCAGGGAGAACGGAGACACCTCCGTACAGTCGTACAGGAAGATCTGGAGACAGACATGGATACAGCATTAACACACACACACACACACACACACACACACACATACAGGAAGATCTGGAGACAGACATGGATAGAACATTAACACACACACACACACACACATACAGGAAGATCTGGAGACAGACATGGATACAGCATTAACACACACACACACACATACAGGAAGATCTGGAGACAGACATGGATACAGCATTAACACACACACATACAGGAAGATCTGGGGACAGACATGGATAGAGCATTAACACACACACACACACACACATACAGGAAGATCTGGAGACAGACATGGATACAGCATTAACACACACACACACACACGTACAGGAAGCTCTGGAGACAAATCAAATCATTTTGTTTGTCACATGCTTGGTTAATAACAGGTGAAAACCAACAGTGACGGACCCTTCCCAACAATAGAGACAAAGAAAACACATAGAAAAATGTATAACAAGGAATAAATCCACAATGAGTAACAATAACTTGTCTATATACACGCAGGGGTATGAGGTAATAACTTGGCTATATACACGCAGGGGTATGAGGTAATAACTTGGCTATATACACGCAGGGGTATGAGGTAATAACTTGTCTATATACACACGGTGTACCAGTACTGAATCAATTTGCAGGGGTATGAGGTAATAACTTGTCTATATACACACGGGGTACCAGTACTGAGTCAATTTGCAGGGGTATGAGGTAATAACTTGGCTAGATACACACGGGGTACCAGTACTGAGTAAATGTGCAGGGGTATGAGGCAATAACTTGGCTAGATACAGACGGGGCACCAGTACTGAGTCAATTTGCACGGGTATGAGGTAATAACTTGGCTATATACATACAGGGTACCAGTACTGAGTAAATGTGCAGGGGTATGAGCTATATCAACGGGGTACCAGTACTGAGTCAATTTGCAGGGGTATGAGGTAATAACTTGGCTATATACACACGGGGTACCAGTACTGAGTCAATGTGCAGGTGTATGAGGTAATTGAGGTAGATGTGTACATATAGGTATGAGGTAATTCCACCCAATGGTGGAACAAACTCCCTGACAGTAGATCACCATCCGGAGTACTTTAAGGAATATAGATAGGATAAAGTAATCCTTCTCCCCTCCCCCCTTAAAAGACCTAGTAATTGTAAAGTGGGTTCCACTGATGATATGTACATAAGATAAATGACTTAAATGTAATGTTAAATGTAATTGAGGTAGATATGTACATGAGGTAGGTACATATAGGTAGGTAATTGAGGTAGATATGTACATATAGGTATGAGGTAATTGAGGTAGATATGTACATATAGGTATGAGGTAATTGAGGTAGATATGTACATATAGGTATGAGGTAATTGAGGTAGATATGTACATATAGGTATGAGGTAATTGAGGTAGATGTGTACATATAGGTATGAGGTAATTGAGGTAGATGTGTACATATAGGTAGGGGGTAAAGTGACTAGACAACACAATAGATAAACAGTAACAGCAGTGTATGTGATGGGTCAAAATAGTGGTAAAAGAGGGTAAATGCAGATAGTCTGTGTAGCTATTGGTGAACTAACTAAGCTTCGGTACAGTAGCAGAGAGAGAACAGTCTATGACTTGGGTGGCTGGAGTCTGATCATTGTTAGGGCCTTCCTCTGACACCGCCTGGTATATAGGCCCTGGATGGCAGGGAGTTCGGTCCCAGTGATGTACCCCCTGTAGCACCTTGCAGTCGGATGCCAAGCAGTTGCCATACCAAGCGGTGATGCAGCCAATGAAGAAGCTCACAATGGTGCTGTCAGAGAAATTCTATAGGAAGAGTGATTGCAGATTCTTTCAAACAACACATTTTATTATAAGATTAGCAAAAATGAAGCAATCAACCATCACTAAGAATAGTCAGAGTTGAAAAGCTTCATGAACAGAGCTGTCTCTAACCTCTTATAGAAACTATATCCTTGTATCTTTGTAAGAGTTAGCAAATGTGCAGAAACAGGCCCTGGGAAAAGAGCTCGTCGGTGTAGCCCAAGATAGCTGATATCCACCATTTCTCTGTTCTTCCCTGCACTTCCCACATAAAATTATCCATTGTTATATGTTAGTATTTTTGCTGATAAAGGCTTGTCTTGTATGAATCTGAGTGTACAGATGTATGAGCTGCTTGGATGCAACAGCAGTATGTGGCCACCTGTGTTTACGATCGGCAGGAATTGCGCTAAGTAAAAACAGCATAGTGTGTCTAATTAAACAGTATAGTATGTAATGAATATTACATTTCCACCACAGTGCAGCTGGAGAACTTTGAGGATCTCAGGGCCCACGCTGAATCTTTTCAGCCCCCTGAGGGGGAGAGGCATCGTCTTGCCCTCTTCACAACTCTGTTGGTGTGTGTGGACCATGATAGATTCTGATGTGTGATGTGGACACAGAGGAACTTAAAGCTCTCGACCGTCTCTACTACAGCCCCATCGTTTCCTGCAGTCCACGATCAGCACTGCCAGGTGTCTGACGACCTCCCCTGTAGGCTGTGATCAGGCCCACCACCGTCGTGTCATCTGCAAACTTAACAATGGTGTTGTACGCTACGCAGAGGCGGGTGTACATAGAGTACAGGAGGGGACCAAGCACGCACCCTTGCGGGGTCCCACATTTTGAGGGTCACAGTGGCAGACATGTTGTTGTCTAGCAGACTTGTTGTTGCCTACCCTCACCACCCGGGGACTGCCCGTCAGGAAGTCCAGGATCCAGTTGCAAAGGGAGGTGTTTAGTCCGAGGGTTCTTTGTTTAGTGATAAGCTTTGAGGGCACTATGGTGTGGTGAATACGCTGAGCTGTAGTCAATGAACATTATTCTCACGTAGGTGTTCCTTTTGTCCAGGTGGGAAAGGGCAGTGTGGAGTGCAATAGAGGTGGCGTCATCTGAGAATCTGTTGGGGCGGTATGTGAATTACTCTCATGCATGTTTCAGTGTTGGTATTTAGCTCGTCTGGTAGGCTCGCATCACTGGACAGCTCGTGGCTAGGTTTCCCTTTCACAGTCGGACCAGAAAGACAGTCGGACGAGAAAGAAAAGCACCTCTATCTAACAGGGATGGGCAACTTTGCTGGGGGTGTGGGCCACAAAACAATCTCCACTCATGAGGGGCCGCAGTGCCTCGCAGGTCTGCATACCCACACCTGCATTAAGAGCCGGACCTAGCCTTCTGGGGGCATTAAGCACAAAAATGTAGCGTCCCCACTTGACAATGAGAGAAAATACTGAAGTATTAGTTAATTTCATGCAATTCTACACATTTTGCCATGTTAAAAATTGCAAACCTGAGTGAGAGAGACTAACAAAATCAATGGGGCCCCCCCTTTGGTTGGTAATTCGACCATGATTACTACAAGTTTAGATAGCTGGCCATTAGACTAACTTAACAATCTAAAAGATGTTAGCTGATTGAGTGACTGACATAAGAAGAGAAACTGCTGATGCACAACCATATTGCCTTTTTTTTTTGTATCCAATTGGTAGTTACAGTCTTGTCTCATCGCAGCCACTCCCATACGGACTCGGGAGAGGCGAAGGTCGAGAGCCGTGCTTCCTCCGAAACACAACCCAACCAAGCCGAACTGCTTCTTGACACAATGCCTGCTTATCCCGAAGCCAGCCGCACCAATGTGTCGGAGGAAACACCGTACCTGGCGACCGTGTTAGCGTGCATTGTGCCCAGGCGCCACATGAGATGGGATAAGCACATCCCTGCCGGCCAAACCCTCCTCTAACCCAGATGACGCTGGGCCAATTGTGTGCCGCCCCATGGGTCTCCCCCGGGTCTCGGCCTGCTGCGACAGAGCCTGGACTCAAACCAGGATCTCTAGTGGCACAGCTAGCACTGCGATGCCTTGTGCCACTCAGGAGGCACAACCATATTTCTAAATTGCACCTTGTTTATTCTACTATTCTAACTCTCAACAGTAAGTTGAGATCCCGACTGAGTTCCTAAAACACATTTAGTCAGTAGTCAGTAACCCAACCCTCCTCTAACCGATAACATTCAGTGCGGCAGGGTAGAGAGGACAGAGAGAGGCTGGCATTGACTGTTCCTCTTCTCTGGTACTGCCCGGGAGCTTGGATGGGCCAGGGACTTTGGGAGGGAGTTGAAAGCCACTGGTTTAATCAAATATTAATCAAGTCTAAAAATGGGAGCAGAGTTAACCTTTTACCCGCCAACTCAGTGAAACGGTCACAAACAACACTGTGGAACTCACAACCACCCATCCAAGTCCATATCCCTCACCCTCTGGTGTGTGTATCCTACTGCATGAATCAGGATGAAGTATATATCACTCACCCTCTGGTGTGTGTATCCTACTGCATGAATCAGGATGAAGTATCTATCACTCACCCTCTGGTGTGTGTAGCCTACTGCATGAATCAGGATGAAGTATATATCACTCACCCTCTGGTGTGTGTATCCTACTGCATGAATCAGGATGAAGTATCTATCACTCACCCTCTGGTGTGTGTATCCTACTGCATGAATCAGGATGAAGTATCTATCACTCACCCTCTGGTGTGTGTAGCCTACTGCATGAATCAGGAGCATGCATATATCAAGAGATTGGTACTAATTTGCAATAGGAAAAAAAGTACTGACAAAGTGATTTTCGAGTGAACCATCTCTGTAAGGTTCATGCTTTGTGGCAAATGGTGTGCATGCTGTTGTGTATGCATGCTGTACTGTGTATGCAACAGTATGCATGCTGTACTGTGTATGCATGCTGTACTGTGTATGCATGCTGTACTGTGTATGCTGTGCTGTACTGTGCTGTACTGTACTGTGTATGCATGCTGTACTGTACTGTGCATGCATGCTGTACTGTACTGTGCATGCATGCATGCTGTACTGTGTATGCATGCTGTGCTGTGTATGCATGCTGTACTGTACTGTGTATGCATGCTGTACTGTGTATGCATGCTGCTGTACTGTGTATGCATGCTGTGCTGTACTGTGTATGCATGCTGTGCTGTACTGTGTATGCATGCTGTACTGTGTATGCATGCATGCTGTACTGTGTATGCATGCATGCTGTACTGTGTATGCATGCTGTGTACTGTGTATGCACTGTACTGTGTATGCATGCTATACTGCTGTGTATGCATATGCTGTACTGTGTATGCATGCATGCTGTACTGTGTATGCATGCTGTGCTGCTGTACTGTGTATGCTGTACTGTGTATGCATGCTGTACTGTATGCATGCTGTGTATGCATGCTGTACTGTGTATGCATGCTGTGCTGTGTATGCATGCATGCTGTACGGTGTATGCATGCTGTATGTATTGTAAGTTTTGTCTTGTGGTTATTGTTTGTAGGGGTAGGTTGTGCCTACCAGAGAAAATATTGATTTCTCTTTTTGGTTTTGGGAGGGAATTGAGTCCCTTCTGGTCTGTCAAGTCCACACCAACGACTCATGTAAAAGTCAGTCTGGAAATTCACTTTTCATAAACCCTTAAAACATTGGAAATAACTTCAAAACAACATATTTTGCATTGTATTACCAACATAAATGATCACACACACACAATAATGTAACAAACAACGAGCTCTGGTTCCTCAAGAAAAGTCCCGTGCCTCGGGCCTAAAAGAGTCCAGCCCAGTAAAGTGTTCAGTGAACTCAAGTGACCGTAGTCACGCAATGTCTGTCCGTTCATAAAAGTGTAGCGTAAACCCAGTCTCAATCTTACAATCAAAATAACAACTATTTTACCACACAACCATAAAGAGTAGAGGTAGACAGATTAACCTCTCTTGGGTAGGGGGCAATATTTTCACGTCCGGATGAAAAGCGTGCCTAAAGTAAACTGCCTGTTACTCAGGCCCAGAAGTGAGGATTTGCATATAATTGGTAGATTTGGATAGAAAACACTCTAAAGTTTCTAATAATGTCTGTCAGTATAACAGAACTGAAATGGCAGGCAAAACCCCGAGGACAAACCATCCTGTCCCCCCTCCCCAAAATAATTCAGCGTATTCACTTTTATTATAAGGCGAAGTCCTCCCAGATTGCAGTTCCTAGGGCTTCCACTAGATGTCAACGGTCTTTAGAAAGATTTTCAGGCTGGTTGTTGGAAAAATTAGCCAGAAAGTTTAGTTTTTTGTGTCGCTCCCATTTTGGCTGTAGTGTTTCCAAGCGCGTGAATGAGAGCGCGTTCTTTGGTATTTTTCTCCGATAAAGACAATAACGATTCTGTCTTAAATTTTATCGTTTATTTACGTATTAGGGTACCTAAGGTTTGATTATAAACGTTGTTTGACTTGTTTGGAAAAGTTTATTAGTAACTTTTGGGAATCATTTTGTATGCATTTTAATGGAGGGAAACCAGGTGGATTATTGACTGAAGCGCGCCAGCTAAAGTGAGTTTTTATTTTGATTTTGACTGGAACGGTTCCGTATTTCACTGAAAGAATAAACATTTTGTTTTCGAAATGATACCTTCCGGATTTGACCATATTAATGACCTAAGGCTCGTATTTCTGTGTGTTATTATGTTATAATTAAGTCTATGATTTGATATTTGATAGAGAAGTTTGACTGAGCGATGGTAGGCAGTAGCAGGCTCGTAAGCATTTATTCAAACAGCACTTTTGTGCGTTTGCCAGCAGCTCTTCGCTGTGCTTCAAGCATTGAGCTGTTTATGACTTCAAGCCTATCAACTCCCGAGATTAGGCTGGTGTAACCGTTGTGAAATGGCTAGCTAGTTAGCGGGGGGGCGTGCTAATAGCGTTTCGATCGGTGACGTCGCTCGCTCTGAGACCTTGAAGTAGTTGTTTCCCTTGCTCTGTAAGGGCAGTGACTTTTGTGGAGTGATGGGTAACGATGCTTCGAGGGTGGCTGTTGTTGATGTGTTCCTGGTTCGAGCCCAGGTAGGGGCAAGAAGAGGGATGGAAGCTATACTGGCAATACTGCCTATAAGAACATCCAATAGTCAAAGGTTAATGAAATACAAACGGTATAGAAGGAAATAGTCCTATAATTCCTATAATAACTGCAACCTAAAACTACCTGTGAATATTAAAGACTCATGTTAAAAGGAACCACAAGCTTTCATATGTTCTCATGTTTTGAGCAAGGAACTTAAACGTTAGCTTTTTTACATGGCACATATTGCACTTTTACTTTCTTCTAAAACTTAGTTTTTGCATTATTTAAACCAAATTGAACATGTTTCATGATGATGTATTATATTAAGTTAAAATAAGTGTCATTCAGTATTGTTGTAATTGTCCTTATTACAAATAAATCAATAAAAATCGTCCGATTAATCGGTATCAGCTTTTTTTGGTCCTCCAATCAGTATTGGCAGTGGAAAATCATAATCGGTCGACCTCTAATAAAGAGTATCAAATCTCAGTTGTCATCAACTACAACTGACCACAAATTATGGTATAAATCACTCATACAAATGAAATAGTGTATGCAAAAAAGTTGTAGTCAGTCAGCCAATCCAATCCGCAAACAGATCTCCAGTGGAGAAAGGCCACGACAAAACAACGGAGACCAACTGAGATGTGTAGTCCAAACAAAGAAATTACTGGATCCAATCCTGGTTAAACTTGAGACAAAGCTACAAAGCACACTTATAAATACGACAAAACAAACGGAGTGAAGAAGCTTCGGAACTGAGGGTTGAACACATCCTCATTCGCACCACCATCACAACCCCACTTTTGCGCAGCTGATGCCGGCTATTTAAAAGGGAATTAAAGGGGAAACACCCTATTGGAAGGAGAAGCAATGAGACGGTTCAGACAAATTCAGGGCCGTCACACACCCCCTCCCCTGGAAAAAGCCAACCATTGCCCTGGAACGCACATCTTGGTCTGGGAAACCGAGAAAAGTCTATCACGTTCCTCTACAAAAATATTCATGACTTTGTGGCGCTCACACTCCTCAGCTGAGGGGTAACAGGCCTTAAGGCGTGAGACTTCTGGGTCTGGGAATCAGAGGAAAGTCGTCATCACTTTCCTCTTCAAAGATATCCAGGACCTTGCGGCGTTCAATCTCCTCCAATTCCTCAGCCGAGGGGTAACGGTCCTTAAGGAGTGAGACATGGACAACGCGCATATCTTCACCTGTGTCCTCTTTCACCACTCGGTAGTTCAGAGGGCCCATCTGCTCCACAATCCTATATGGTCCTTGCCATTTAGGAGCGAGCTTGGCCAAGAAGAATTGTTCAGCTTTCGAGTAAGGATGAGAGCGAAGCCAGACCCGATCACGAAGCCACACCCGATCACGAAGCCACACCCGATCACGAAGCTGGAACTGCATGTCTCATCTGTTCTTATAATAATTTATCTTCTGCTTGAGTCGGGTCTGGATCATGTTCTTTGAGACAAGAGCTGTCAAGTCATGGAGATAGACTACCTGGTCATAGCATGCAGAGTCTGGAGTAACCTGCTGGGGCTGTAGCACGATATCCAAGTGTCCTCGGAGGAGAACGACTCAGGTTCAGATCTGCAGGGATGACTCCAGTGGACTCTTGCACAGCAGAATTCAGGGCAAATCGAAACTCATGAAGGTGCTTGTCCCAGTGTTTGTGCTGGGTCCCTACATATGAAGCAACTCCTTCCACAGTTTCTCATTGAGCAGTGTGTAGGATGACCCGGTGTCCAGGATGGCTATTCCTCTCCAAGGGCCTATGGACAGGGGTAACACCAGTTGGTGCGGTATTAACTGAAAGGAAGGGGATGTTGACGGGTGGGCGTAGGCAGTGACTCTTGGGGCTTTCGGCTTTGGTCAAAGCACCCAGAGTAGGATTGTCGTTCCTGCGAAGGGAGTTAGGTGTGTTGGCCTGTTGTGATTGGTGGTTTCTGGAAGGGTTTACTTGGACATGTAGTTGAAGAATGTTTCTTTTTGCTACATCTCCAACAGAACATGGGAGGGGTCTTGGCTGTAGACTCTGGCTGTTGTTGATGGTCTGGCTTGGATAACTGTTTGGGTGTCTGTTTCTTTCTCTGTTCATATTGCAGTTGGCATTCTCTGTCCTCCTCGATCTGCTGTCCCAGTTGAACCAGTCCATCGACAGTGGTGACTCTTTCTCGGAGTTGACTGGCTAGTAGAGGGTTGATGTTCTTCAAGATCAACTTAATGACCTCTTACTCCTTAATGCCAGGTTTCCACCATCTGCACAGGGAGTGGTGACCGTATGCAAAGTCACAGATACTCTCTCTCTGCACTTGATTCCTGACTCTGTCTGCCAGCTCATCTGTGTTGTCCTCAGACAGAAATGCAGATGAAAAGATGGCCTCAAAGTCAGCCCAGGAAGTAGTGGTGAGACGTGCCACATCCCACCAGTCTCGAGCTGTCGCATGCAACACATTCCTTAATGTGACAAGGAGTTCTTCGTCAGCCAGGGGATTGAGGGCAAGAAAGTCACAACATCTTCCCAGATATATTAGCGGATTAGGACTGCCCCCCCCCCCCCCCCAAAGGTGGGAAATTGCTATTTAACCTCACTAGGGTACGCTAGCGTCCCACCTGGCCAACATCCAGTGAAATTGCAGAGCACCAAATCCAACCACGGTGTCAGATTTCAAAAAGGCTCTACGGCGAAAGCATACCATGCGATTATCTGAGAAAAGCGCCCAGCAGACAAATCATTACAAACAGTTACCAGCCAAGTAGAAGAGTTACACAAGTCAGAAATAGCAATACAATTAATCACTTACCAATGATGATCTTCATATGGTTGCACTCACAAGACTCCCATTTACTCAATAAATGATTGTTTTGTTCGATAAAGTCCCTTTTATATCCAAAAACCTCAGTTTTGTTCAGTAATCCACAGGCTCAAACACAGTCACACGAAAAATCCAAATAGTATCCGTAAAGTTCATAGAAACATGTCAAACAATGTTTATAATCAATCCTCAAGTTGTTTTTAGCCTAAATGATCTATAATATTTAAACCGGACGATAACGTTGTCAATATAAATGGTAAACAAGAAAGGCGCGCTTTCAGTTGTGCGCATGAAAAAACTCTGGGACACTGTAGGGTCCAGTCATTCAGAGTGGTCTTACTCCCTCATTTTTCAGAATACAAGCCTGAAACCATTTCTAAAGACTAGTGGAAGCCATAGGAAGTGCAATTTGAATCATAAATCAATGGATACTGTAATGGCATTCGATAGAAAACTAGAAACAAAAAAATCCCACTTCCTGGATGGATTTTTCTCAGGTTTTTCGCCTGTCAAATCCATTCTGTTATCCTCACAGACATTATTTTAACAGTTTTGGAAACGTTAGAATGTTTTCTATCCAAATCTATATGACCTATATAATCTATCCAAATTATATGCATATCCTATCTTCTGGGCCTGAGTAGCAGGCAGTTTACTTTGGGCGCGCTTTTCATCCGGAAGTGAAAATAGTGCCCCCTACCCTAGTGAAGTTAATGGGCATCACCCCCACATGACGTCTACTCACATCACCATGAACAAAAGAGATAGGAAGGAGTGAGGAAGTAGACTGAGGGAGTTATCAGACAATGGAAATAAACACCAGGATGCATGGTGGATCGCATCCTGCAGGGGGTGGCTGCAGCATGGCCTTGTCTTGGCTGTTCTGAGGTGCCAGCTTGGCCCTCTGTGGTCTGAACAGAAGTGGACACCAGAGAAGCTCTGTGCAAAGAGTTGTGCCTAATGGAGGTCATGTCAACAGACACGTCATCCAACATTTTACGACATTTAGAGAGCTCTGTCTACAGTGTTAACCAGGGGAGAAAAAATAGAATTAACGTCATTGGTGATGTTACAGGCACCACTGGCAGTGAGCTGGTTTCGTTGGTAGTCAAACTGCCTGTCCATGGCACCAGTAATATCCCATCTTCCAGTTCCATTGCGCTCTGTTGTTGCTCTTCACTCAGACATTTGAATTCATGGTAGATTAGAGTTTGGAGATGTTGTTGAGTCCGACAAATATCAAGGATGTCACCTTGAAGTTGTAAGACTACAACCTCTGGAGATGGAGGAAGGTTGGGTGTCAGAGGGAGGGCTAGCTCAGTACTTCCACACATGTCCATGTCAATAAGTGAGTAACTGGTTAGACCTCTTCCTCAGATTCCCAGGGCCCAGATCTTCATTCCATTATGATTTGTATTGTCATTCAGATTCCCAGGGCTCTGTGTATTCCCAAATGACAACTCCATTATCTCCATTCACATTATGATTTGTAGGCTCGATGTCAGCTCGATGGTCAGAATGATCCTGTGTATTCTATTCTCATTGACAAAATGAGGTATTCTCATTGACGACATGGAGGCTCGATGGTCAAAATGATCCTGTGTATTCTCATTGACAGGTACGATATGGAGGCTCGATGGTCAAAATGATCCTGTGTATTCTCATTGACAGGTACGATATGGATCCTGGTATTCTCATTGACAGGTATGATATGGAGACTCGATGGTCAAAATGATCCTGTGTATTCTCATTGACAGGTATGATATGGAGGCTCGATGGTCAAAATGATCCTGTGTATTCTCATTGACAGGTATGATATGGAGGCTCGATGGTCAAAATGATCCTGTGTATTCTCATTGACAGGTACGATATGGAGGCTCGATGGTCAAAATGATCCTGTGTATTCTCATTGACAGGTATGATATCGAGGCTCGATGGTCAAAATGATCCCGTGTATTCTCATTGACAGGTACGATATGGAGGCTTGATGGTCAAAATGATCCTGTGTATTCTCATTGACAGGTATGATATGGAGGCTCAATGGTCAGAATGACCCCGTGTATTCCTATTGACAGGTATGATATGGATGGACACATTTTCTTAGGGTGAATCCATTGTTTTAAATAACACACAATCCGCACAAAAATATTTGCTTTGGTTATTTCTCAATGTTGAAAGAGGTCCCATCTGGGGTGCCATTTTCTATGTCACAGTTTTAACTTGAGGTTGTTGTTTGTAGGGGTGCCAGGTAGGTTGTGCCTACCAGAGAACATACAGACAAATTCAGGGTCGTCACAGTATGCTGTACTGTATACTCACACTGCTGGTCCTCATCTTGAGGTGATAGATGAGCCATGTGTAGTTAAACTGGGTCTCCTCAGCATTCACTGACTTGGGGTGAATACACACCTTCCCATCGGTTTTGGTATACACCCTCACCCTGGAAAAGAGAGGTGGGGGGCATTAGTGTGTGTGTGTGTGTGTGTGTATCCTTTACAGACATATATGTGTGTGTGTGTGTGTATCCTTTACAGACAGGTGTGTGTGTGTGTGTGTGTACATCCTTTACAGACAGATGTGTGTGATATTGTCCATAGCAACATAATAAAGTTTTACGGCTATTGATATTTGGCCAAAGTTTGAATCTTAATACAACTGTTTTTAAACCATATCAGTGCACTGCTTCAAGGCTTGATCGAAGGTGTATTTATGCAGCTGTCTGCTACATGTTATGAAGAGTTATTGATGCATCGGTCTGGCTGGAATGGGTTTAGGGCGTATGGTCTGCCATCCATCCTGGGCTTGGGGGGGTCCTTCTCAGGTATAAATCAACAGGAAGTTGACAAAGAGTACGTTTCAGGTCTGAGTGAATTGTATTTCCCTCTGCAGAATCTGGGGTGTCCCCTCTTGTCATTGCCAGTGTCTGTCTGTACTAGTGCCGAGCGATTAGTGCTTTCGGTTCAGTTTGATTATTATTATTTTTTTTAAATAACCACGGTTTTCAGATTCGATTATTATTATTGTTTTTACAAACGTTAATTTCTTACCGTGTTGCGTCGTGCGTAAGAGCAGCCCTTAGCCGTGGTATATTGGTTATATACAACATTAAATTCTTACCGTGTTGCGTCGTGCGTAAGAGCAGCCCTTAGCCGTGGTATATTGGTTATATACAACATTAAATTCTTACCGTGTTGCGTCGTGCATAAGAGCAGCCCTTAGCCGTGGTATATTGGTTATATACAACATTAAATTCTTACAGTGTTGCGTCGTGCGTAAGAGCAGCCCTTAGCCGTGGTATATTGGTTATATACAACATTAAATTCTTACCGTGTTGCGTCGTGCGTAAGAGCAGCCCTTAGCCGTGGTATATTGGTTATATACAACATTAAATTCTTACCGTGTTGCGTCGTGCGTAAGAGCAGCCCTTAGCCGTGGTATATTGGTTATATACAACATTAAATTCTTACCGTGTTGCGTCGTGCGTAAGAGCAGCCCTTAGCCGTGGTATATTGGTTATATACAACATTAAATTCTTACCGTGTTGCGTCGTGCGTAAGAGCAGCCCTTAGCCGTGGTATATTGGTTATATACAACATTAAATTCTTACCGTGTTGCGTCGTGCGTAAGAGCAGCCCTTAGCCGTGGTATATTGGTTATATACAACATTAAATTCTTACAGTGTTGCGTCGTGCGTAAGAGCAGCCCTTAGCCGTGGTATATTGGTTATATACAACATTAAATTCTTACCGTGTTGCGTCGTGCGTAAGAGCAGCCCTTAGCCGTGGTATATTGGTTATATACAACATTAAATTCTTACCGTGTTGCGTCGTGCGTAAGAGCAGCCCTTAGCCGTGGTATATTGGTTATATACAACATTAAATTCTTACCGTGTTGCGTCGTGCGTAAGAGCAGCCCTTAGCCGTGGTATATTGGTTATATACAACATTAAATTCTTACCGTGTTGCGTCGTGCGTAAGAGCAGCCCTTAGCCGTGGTATATTGGTTATATACAACATTAAATTCTTACCGTGTTGCGTCGTGCGTAAGAGCAGCCCTTAGCCGTGGTATATTGGTTATATACAACATTAAATTCTTACCGTGTTGCGTCGTGCGTAAGAGCAGCCCTTAGCCGTGGTATATTGGTTATATACAACATTAAATTCTTACCGTGTTGCGTCGTGCGTAAGAGCAGCCCTTAGCCGTGGTATATTGGTTATATACAACATTAAATTCTTACCGTGTTGCGTCGTGCGTAAGAGCAGCCCTTAGCCGTGGTATATTGGTTATATACAACATTAAATTCTTACCGTGTTGCGTCGTGCGTAAGAGCAGCCCTTAGCCGTGGTATATTGGTTATATACAACATTAAATTCTTACCGTGTTGCGTCGTGCGTAAGAGCAGCCCTTAGCCGTGGTATATTGGTTATATACAACATTAAATTCTTACCGTGTTGCGTCGTGCGTAAGAGCAGCCCTTAGCCGTGGTATATTGGTTATATACAACGTTAAATTCTTACCGTGTTGCGTCGTGCGTAAGAGCAGCCCTTAGCCGTGGTATATTGGTTATATACAACAGACCCTAGGGCCGTATTGCTTAATTAACATTCATTTATTCACATTACTTTACTTTAATTAAATATTTCAGTCTTGTGTAAATTACATTAGTTTTATTTGATGACTTTATTATTTCATTCCAAGTCATCATCTGATCTCTATAGAGCTGCTGCCTGCCGTCTGACAAAACCACTATTTCTGTTGTTCTTCAATGTAAATAAGGCATACAGTACTTTTAAGACGGCTGAGTACCAACTATCAATCACTTAGATAATGTATTCCCAGGTAGAAATACGTTGTGAAGAAACAGCTGCTCTCTATATCCCCTCATGATCGTGCACTCTTCCCTCTTCAATAGTAGCAGGTTTAAAATAAACACAGACTGGACAAGTAGATGTGCAACGGATTATGGTCATTGCAACAAAGCACCCCCACAACATGATGCTGCCACCCCGTGCTTCACGGTTGGGATGGTGTTCTTCGACTTGCAAGCCTCCCCCTTTGTCCTCCAAACATAACAATGGTCATTATGGCAAAATAGTTATATTTTTGTTTCGTCAGACAAGAGGACATTTCTCCAAAAAGTACGATCTCTGTCCCCATGTGCAGTTGCAAACCGTAGTCTGGCATTTTTATGGTGGTTTTGGAGCAGTGGCTTCTTCCTTGCTGAGGACTCGTTTTACTGTGGATATATATACTTTTGTATATGGTGTTTATACTTGCGTACTATTGTTTGTACAGATGTTTGTACAGATGAATGTGGTACCTTCAGGCGTTTGGAAATTGCTCCCAATGATGAACCAGGCTTGTGGAGGTCTACAATTTTTTTTCTGAGGTCTTAGATGATTGCTTTTGATTTTCCCATGATGTCAAGCAAAGAGGCACAGAGTTTGAAGGTAGGCCTTGAAATACATCCACAGGTACACCTCCAAATGACTCAACTTATGTCAATTAGCCTATCAGAAGCTTCTAAAGCCATGACATCATTTTCTGGAATTTTCCAAGCTGTTTAAAGGCACAGTCAACTTAGTGTATGTAAACTTCTGACCCACAGGAATTGTGATACAGTGAATTATAAATTATATAATCTGTCTGTAAACAATTGTTGGAAAAATGACTTGTGTCATGCACAAAGTAGATGTACTAACCGACTTGCCAAAACTATAGTTTGTTAACAAGACATTTGTGGAGTGGTTGAAAAACAAGTTTTAATGACTCCAACCTAAGTGTATGTAAACTTCCGACTTCAACTGTATGTATATCTATATATCTATATGCTACTGTAGGTCCAAGCTGACTCACGGTCTCTTCTTGCTGCCGCTGGGTTTGATCATGGCCACTTTGGGGTAGAGACCTGCCACTATCACTGCCTTGATCAGCTTCTCATTATCTGAGGGAGAGACACACAGAGAGAGGGAGAGAGAGAGTGAGACATGGAAAGAGAGAGAGGAGCGAGAGAGATAGGAGCGAGAGAGAGGAGCGAGAGAAAAGTGGGAGAGAGAGAGTGAGACATGGAAAGAGAGAGGAGCGAGAGAAAAGTGAGACATGGAAAGAGAGAGGAGCGAGAGAGATAGGAGCGAGAGATAGGAGCGAGAGAAAAGTGGGAGAGAGAGAGTGAGACATGGAAAGAGAGAGGAGCGAGAGAGATAGGAGCGAGAGAAAAGTGAGAGAGATGGAGAGTAAGACATGGAAAGCGAGAGAAGAGTGAGAGAGACTAGCAAATTGTAGAAAAATCTATCCAACCAGTTCACCTGAGTTAGTGTTAGATTCAGGGTCTTTTGGGTTCTTACTGCTGGTGAAGCCAGCCCCCAGCAGGTGCTCGGCAAACTGACCCTTCATGTTGTGCAGCATCTACATACAGACAAACACACAAGACAGGTTAGATACTAATCTCAATATGAAGCCAAGGCTGCATCCCAACGGTGGAGCGTGATATCTGATTGGTGGACCATGAGAATCACCTGGAGTGTATTGGCTGACAGGAAGTTGTCCCAGCAGAACTCTCGTTCAAACTTGTAGCCGCGTCGCTTAGCTTCCTCCCAGCCCTGACAGATTAACACACAGTCAAGTCTAGCAATTCTTTAAACAGAACGAAGCATTGATATTATTCCATTGAGGAGATGGGAGAGACCTCTAATGATGTAGGAGGGAAAAGAGGATCTTACTGTGAAGGCATAGATGATGGTGAGGTGGTCACTCTTTGAGTCTCTGGACAGAGTTCTTCTCCTAAAGTCTGCCATCTTCTCCTTACCCTGAGAGAGAGAGAGAGAGAGAGAGAGAGAGAGAGAGAGAGAGAGAGAGAGAGATTTGAGTACCTAAAATGTATGTGAGTGTGTGCGCCTGCGATCACGCATATGATTACCATTGGTATGAAGAAGGGGTCCTTGAAGCTGAGAGAGGCAGCGATAGTGAGGACAGGGTCCAGACAGCCCAGCAGAGCTCCAAACAGGATCAGCTTCCCGATGTGAGGCTCTACAGGCAGCCTGGCCAGGTGGAACCCTAACGGGGTCAGAGCCTCTGAGCGGTCCAGAGCATTGAGGTCCATCAGGTGTGTGATGGCCAGAGTGACAGCCTCGTCTGTGGGAGGGTCCAGAGCTTTCCTCAGGAACTCTGCTATTTGACCCAGCTTGAGGATCTAGAAGGAGTGGGGAGAGAGAGTTAGACAAACTACATTAAAAACTACTTAGGGAAAAGTCAACAGCTTGACTTGATCAGAAACTAAATGGGAAAGAGACCTGTCTAAACGTTAGACCAGGAAATCCATCTGGACACAGAGAGCAGTGACTCTTCACTAGCAGATTCAGCAAGGCTGCACTATGTCACTGTTTCCTTTAGATCCAGTACATTAGTGTGTGTGTGTGTGTGTGTGTGTGTGTTAGAGCTGGGCGATAAGGACAATTATCCATATAGCAATACATTTCATGAATTGACGTGATAACAATAAATAGAAAGATGTTTATAACACCAATGTGCACCACAGTTTATAACACCAATGTGCACCACAGTTTATAACACCAATGTGCACCACAGTTTATAACACCAATGTGCACCACAGTTTATAACACCAATGTGCACCACAGTTTATAACACCAATGTGCACCACAGTTTATAACACCAATGTGCAGCACAGTTGTTTATTATTCTCCTGTAAACTACTAAACTCGGCAAAAAAGAAACATCCCTTTTTCAGGACCCTGTCTTTCAAAGATAAATCGTTAAAAATCCCCGAAAATTCACAGATCTTCATTGCTTGTTCAATGAAACAAACTACTAATGAACATGCACCTGTGGAACGGTCGTTAAGACACTAACAATTTACAGACGGTAGGCAATTATGAAAACTTCTGAAGCCATGTTACTTTCTACTTCCTGTATATAAGCCAATGTTATTTTCTACTTCCTGTATATAGCCAATCTAATTTTCTACTTCCTGTATATAAGCCAATGTTATTTTCTACTTCCTGTATATAAGCCAATGTTATTTTCTACTTCCTGTATATAAGCCATGTTATCTTTACTAGTGTTATTCATTGGCTATTTATTCCTTGTTACTATTTCTATCTGTACCTTTAACTCTGCATTGATGGAAAAAGACCAGTAAACATTACACTGTTAAGTCTACGGCTGTTGTTTACCAAGCATGTGACAAATGATTGTGTATTTGACCGTCACACCAGAGATCCACACATTACCTTGATCTGCAGACACAGTTCCTCCAGTGGTGTGCGCATGATCTCAGGCAGCTGGTAGGCATCCAGAAGACTGGCCCTCAGGCCATTATACAGGTGATAACACTTCCCTGGACACACCCTGCCAGCGTGCATACACACACACACACACACACACACACACACACACACACACACACACACACACACAATTAGCTCATGTGATTATTCTGACAGTGTTATCTAGCCCTTATGACAGAGAATTGTATTAAAGTGTTAGTGGCTTTGAGCAGAGTCACACTGTAGCTGCCACAACTAGACCAGACTAGTGGAGCACTAACTGTGTCCTGGCACACTGAATACACACTGTAGCTGCCACAACTAGACCAGACTAGTGGAGCACTAACTGTGTCCTGGCTCACTCTGAAAACACACGGTTAGTATTGCCCTTATAGGGCCCGTACGGAGTAGACAGGCAGAGTTAACCAAGCTGCACTCATCAACACAGAAACAAATTTAGGGAGAAATATAGGAGAGGCAGAGGGGTGAGAGCGGGAGAGAGACTAAGAGAAGAGCAGGAGAGAGAATAAGAGAAGAGAGGGAGCGAGACTAAGAAGAGAGGGAGCGAGACTAAGAAGAGAGGGAGCGAGACTAAGAAGAGAGGGAGCGAGACTAAGAAGAGAGGGAGCGAGACTAAGAAGAGAGGGAGCGAGACTAAGAAGAGAGGGAGCGAGACTAAGAAGAGAGGGAGCGAGACTAAGAAGAGAGGGAGCGAGATTAAGAAGAGAGGGAGAGAGACTAAGAAGAGAGAGAGAGAGACACCCAGACTGACCTGCCAGCGCGTCCTCTTCTCTGTTTGGCATTGGCCAGGCTGACCCACTCTGCAGTCATAGTGCTGATGTTGTTCTGAGTGTCAAAGTGAGTCTCCTTAATCTTTCCCCCATCTATCACA
Organism: Oncorhynchus nerka; assembly: GCF_034236695.1. Taxonomy (NCBI): domain Eukaryota; kingdom Metazoa; phylum Chordata; class Actinopteri; order Salmoniformes; family Salmonidae; genus Oncorhynchus; species Oncorhynchus nerka. Next base: position 11,272,622 of record NC_088406.1, read on the forward strand.
AACACCACATCATCTATGGTAATACTGAGAGAGAGGGGAGAGAGAGGAGAGAAGAGAGAGAGAGAGAGAGAGAGAGAGAGAGAGAGAGTGAAAGGGGACTTTATTAAGACAACCAAGGCAGCCTGATTGACACTGATGAGTCTGCACTTTGAAAAGAAAATCAAAACTCCACGCATACGCACTCATTTGCTGCCTCTCTAACTCTTTGAACCACATGTATAAATAAATACAGTGTCTGAATGTATCCTACTGTTCAGAGAGCAGCAGTAGTGAGGTCAGTAAAGTTTGTCTCGCCTGTTCAGTCGGTTCCTGAATTCATTAAAAGTGAATTTATTAAAACAGGCTGTCGCCCTGGCTCGGGATGAGCATTTGAAATGTTTTGACTGTTTCCCGAGTTCTCATTTAAGCACTCAAATGAAAATATATATATTTAGAACACAAGGCCCGTACTGGAAATAAATGAGTGCATTTATCTATACACAAACTGTGCACAACAATGCCTAATTTACCATTACAGATAACAAATCATAAATATCCCCATATACTATATATTCATACTGTATATTCTATATACAAAAGGGCCTTTTAAGATGAATTTATTGAAACCATTACATCAACTGGTTATATTATATTGTGAAAGCAAATCTTTCCAACAGGGCAGTAACCTCAGCAGTGGTGCTTGTAGAAGCCCATGGCTGTGTAATGGTGTAGCCTTGTTGTGTTCATTTAGCGGACAAAATACTGTTATTTTGCGAGCCCTTATCACAGTCAAGACAGGTATTTTAATAGTAAAAAAAGAGGATGTAATATAACAGAATATTTTTCCAAATAAAAGTTTTAAAAAATGCACATTTCACATCTTGAAACAGTTGTTCACAAAGATGATTTGAAACCGGTCTCAATTTGGACAGTTGAAATGAATTTAAAAAAAATCTGGGTTACAAACCAATATCGGTGTTCTTTTCGATATATAATTCGTTTTTTTCTGCTTGTTCTCTGGAATATTCTAAATGTGTTGAACACATTGAACACTGCATGGATTCCAGCCACAACGTCAGTTTGGTGAGTAAGTCTATGTTCAATGGTTCTGATGAAAACATGCTCTTTGATTTTATCAAACTAATGTTTTGACAAATTTTCATTGTGGAACCGGTCTATGTTTAAGGGGTTATAGCCAAGGCTAAACAACTCGATCGGCTACTTTGTGAACTGCTAGTGCCAATGTGGGGCGGCAGGGTAGCCTAGTGGTTAGAGCGTTGGACTAGTAACCGGAAGGTTGCAAGTTCAAACCCCGAGCTGACAAGGTACAAATCTGTCGTTCTGCCCCTAAACAGGCAGTTAACCCACTGTTCCTAGGCCGTCATTGAAAATAAGAATTTGTTCTTAACTGACTTGCCTGGTTAAATAAAGGTAAAATAAAAATTATGTGTGAAATAGACGGGATGCAATATTTCCAAAACTGCAGCTCGTTGTTGGAACTTATACTTCCCTACTTGAGTCAACCAGCGCATTTAAAATGTGTGATAAAACTGTCATCATTTGGCAATACAATTCCATAGGCCTAAAGGGAACTTCACACTGGGCACGTCAATTCAACATCTATTCCACATTGGTTCAACTTCATTTTATTGGAATGACGTGGAAACAACGTTGATTCACCCATTGACTGACCTTCATGTCTTAAAGTAATGATGGAATGTCGTTTCTCTTTGCTTATTTGAGCTGTTCTTGCCATAATATGGACTTGGTCTTTTACCAAACAGGGCTGTCTTCTATATATCACTCCTACCTTGTCACAACACAACTGATTGGCTCAAACGCATTAAGAAGAAAAGAAATTCCACAAATGAACTTTTAACGAGGCACACCTGTTAATTGAACTCAAATCAAATTTTATTTGTCACATACACATGGTTAGCAGATGTTAATGTGAGTGTAGCGAAATGCATGTGCTTCTAGTTCCGACCGTGCAGTAATATCTAACAAGTAATCCTAACAATTTCACAACAACTACCTTATACACACACAAGTGTAAAGGAATTAATAAGAATATGTACATATAAATATATGGATGAGCGATGGCCGAACTGCATAGACAAGATGCAGTAGATGGTGTAGAGTGCAGTATATACACATGAGATGAGTAATGTAGGGTATGTAAACATTATTTAAAGTGACTAGTGATACATTACATCCAATTTGTAATTATTAAAGTGGCTAGAGAGTTGAGTCAGTATGTTGGCAGCAGCCACTCAATGTTAGTGATGTCTGTTTAACAGTCTGATGGCCTTGAGATAGAAGCTGTTTTTCAGTCTCTCGGTTCCAGCTTCGATGCACCTCTACTGACCTCAGGGTGAACAGGCAGTGGCTCGGGTGGTTGTTGTCCTTGATGATCTTTTTGGCCTTCCTGTGACATCGGGTGCTGTAGGTGTCCTGGAGGGCAGGTAGTTTGCCCCCAGTGATGCGTTGTGCAGACCTCACTACCCTCTGGAGAGCCTTACGGTTGTGGGCGGAGCAGTTGCTGTACCAGGCGGTCATACAGCCCGACAGGATGCTCTCAATTGTGCATCTGTAAAAGTTTGTGAGTGTTTTAGGTGAGAAGCCAATTTTTTTTCAGCCTCCTGAGGTTGGAGAGGCGATGTTGCGCCTTCTTCACCACGCTGTCTGTGTGGGTGGACCATTTCAGTTTGTCCGTGATGTGTACGCCAGAGAACTCTCCACCTTCTCCACTACTGTCCCGTCGATGTGGATAGCGGGGTCCTAAGCGGGGTGCTCCCTCTGCTGTTTCCTGAAGTCCACGATCATCTCCTTTGTTTTGATGACGTTGAGTGTGTGGTTATTTTCCTGACACCACACTCCAGGGCCCTCACCTCCTCCCTGTAGGCCATCTTGTCGTTGTTGGTAATCAAGCCAACCACTGTAGTGTCGTCTGCAAACTTGATGATTGAGTTGGAGGCATGCATGCCTACGCAGACATGGGTGAACAGGGAGTACAGGAGAGGGCTGAGAACGCACCCTTGTGGGGCCCCAGTGTTGAGGATCAACGGGGTGGAGATGTTGTTTCCTACCCTCACCACCTGGGGGCGGCCCGTCAGAAAGTCCAGGACCCAGTGGCACAGGACAGGGTTGAGACCCAGGGTCTCGAGCTTAATGACGAGTTTGGAGGATACTATGGTGTTAAATGCTGAGCTGTCATCGATGAACAGCATTCTTACATAGGTATTCCTCTTGTCCAGATGGGTTAGGGCAGTGTGATTGCGATTGCGTAGTCTGTGGACCTATTGGGGTGGTAAGCAAATTGGAGTGGGTCTAGGCTGTCAGGTAGGCTGGAGGTGATATGATCCTTGACTAGTCTCTCAAAGCACTTCACGATGACGGAAGTGAGTGCTATGGGGCGATAGTCATTTAGCTCAGTTACCTTAGCTTTCTTGGGAACAGGAACAATTGTGGCCCCCTAGAATCATGTGGGAACAGCAGACTGAGATTGATTGAATATGTCCGTAAACACACCAGCCAGCTGGTCTGCGCATGCATGGAGGACACGACTAGGGATGCAATCTGAGCCAGCAGCCTTGCGAGGGTTAACACGTTTAAATGTTTTATGCACATTGGCTGCGGTGAAGGAGACCCCGCAGGTTTTGGTAGTGGGCCGCGTGAGTGGCACTGTATTGTCCTCAAAGCGAGCAAAGAAGTTATTTAGTTGGTCTGGGAGCAAGACATCGGTGTCCGCGACGGGCCTGGTTTTCTTTTTGTAATCCGTGATTGACTGTAGACCCTGCCACATACATCTCGTGTCTGAGCCGTTGAATTGCGACTCTACTTTGTCTCTATACTGATGCTTAGCTGGTTTGATGTATTCCAGGTGACTACCTCATGAAGCTGTGTGCAAAGCTGTCATCAAGGCAAAGGGTGGCTACTTTGAAGAATCTCAAATATAAAATATATTTTGATTTGATCGTCATATATATATATATATAAAAACAATTCGTGTCTGTGATAATAGTAGGAAGTTTCTGAACAAAAAAAGTGTAGACACACACACACACACACACACACACACACACACACACACACTGTATGGGGTTGGGAAAAGACACAAGGCTGATACACAAACAAAAATACACAAATATAAACCTACCTGGTCTCAGCGATATTGGTGGCAATGACAATCTTCCTGACTCCTGGAGGGGGCCTTTTGAACACCTGAAGAGGGAGACCAGTCAGAACAGACAGCATCACTCCCTGAGTTATTCATGTTTTGTTCTGGGTGAAAGGAGAGTTTCTGAGACCATGCTCACCGAGGTCTGGGTGACAGTAGGCATCAGGGAGTGCAGAGGAATGATCACAAACCGATCTGAAACACAAGGTCAGACACAGAGTGTGTGTATATAGGAAGGAAGATAGATAAGGTACATAAGGTAGATTAGGTAAGTAGATTGGGTAGGTAGGTAGGTAGATAGGTAGGTAGATAAGGTAGGTAGATAAGGTTGGATAAGGTAGATAAGGTAGGTAGGTAGGTAGACAAGGTAGATAAGGTAGGTAGGTAGATAAGGTAGGTAGGTAGGTAGATAAAGTAGGTAGGTAGACAAGGTAGATAGGTAGGTAGGTAGGTAAGGTAGATAAGGTAGGTAGGTAGATATACACACACATACCTGATTTGAACATCTGCTGAGCCATGAGGAGGTCATTAAGGCCACTGATGTTGTCCCAACCTGGCAGGAACACCAAGATGGCTCCTTCCTGGAACACACATCAGGACACGCTCAGGCAACATACACATCAAAGCTTTTCCATTACAGGCAGAAACAAACAAACAAACAGGAACCTGAATTCTACAATTTTGATAAACATTCCCACTTTCTGTCATCTCAGCCAAGCCAGCCTCTCTCTGCCTCTCTCTCTCTCAAATTAAGTCATTACACAAAATAAGGGCCTGTTTTGTGGATTTGGAATGAATAAATAAAAGCCTAATTTACTCAAAAGGGAACAGAAAGTCACACCTAAAAACCCAGAGACAAAACTGAGCTAACCACAATCCACACTAACCTGCTTAATGAGGTTCAGAGGAGAATAGTGGCCGTGTTAGCATTAGTTTAGATTCAATGGTGGTCTAAGCATGTGTTTACACAGGCAGTGCAATTCTGATATTTTTCCACTAATTGGTCTTTTGACCAATCAGATCAGACAACAATTGGGCATAAAATCAGAATAGGGCTGCCTGTGTAAACACAGCCTAAAAGTGTACCGTACTTAGGTAGTTAGCTAAGTTGGTTTTCATCTTGGGTAGTCGTGTTAGCATCAGGGTTGGGGGCGATGTCATTACAATCCTGTTGAATTCATGAAAAGTAGTCCATTATTATGATTTACGAAGAGGACTTTTGCCATTCATGAACAGAATCTGATAGCTGAGCCTGACTGGAGAGGATTGAGGGGTCAGTCCTTGTCATTTCAGCAAGCTATGACACCCACCGTCTCAGATTGTTCCGATACGTTTCTATAGTTAGAACCAGATTAGAATTCCATGAAACATTCGGTTGACATTTCATTAGATCACATTTCATTTGATTGCGAAATTGGCCATTTTAATTTACACGATTCATATAATCATTAATAAATATAGTATCTAACATTGGATTTGGATCATAATTCTTCCCAACAATGGTAAAAAGCTACCCACAGAGCCGCTACGCCAATCCCAGCACAACATTTGAATGAGGAAAAGCTATTAGTTGTCTACCCAAAGTTGCAAAGAAAATGTTGTGATCCATATAATAAAACACAACAGACCAGAAAATGTTATAAAATAAATCAAGAACAGCAACATCCGGTGGGCAAAATTTGGTACTTTCACATTCATTTACGGTAAATAATGCAAGTGACTTCAGTTACTAATTTCTCTGACACCAGTCTCAAAGTCAGTGAAGAGGAGCCTCCGGGATGCTGGCCTTCTAGGCAGAGTTGCAAAGAAAAAGCCATATCTCAGACTGGCCAATTAAAAGAAAAGATTAAGATGGGCCAAATAACACGGACACTGGACAGTGGAAGATTGGAAAAAGGTGTTATTGACAGATGAATCTAAGTTTGAGGTGTTCAGATCACAAAGAAGAACACTCGTGAGACACAGAAAAAATGAAAAGATGCTGGAGGAGTGCTTGACGCCATCTATCAAGCAAGGAGGCAATGGGATGGTCTGGGGGTGCTTTGGTGGTGGTACAGTGGGAGATTTGTACAGGGTAAAACGGGATGGTCTGGGGGTGCTTTGGTGGTGGTGCAGTGGGAGATTTGTACAGGGTAAAACGGGATGGTCTGGGGGTGCTTTGGTGGTGGTACAGTGGGAGATTTGTACAGGGTAAAAGGAGATGGTCTGGGGGTGCTTTGGTGGTGGTACAGTGGGAGATTTGTACAGGGTAAAACGGGATGGTCTGGGGGTGCTTTGGTGGTGGTACAGTGGGAGATTTGTACAGGGTAAAAGGAGATGGTCTGGGGTGCTTTGGTGGTGGTACAGTGGGAGATTTGTACAGGGTAAAACGGGATGGTCTGGGGGTGCTTTGGTGGTGGTACAGTGGGAGATTTGTACAGGGTAAAAGGAGATGGTCTGGGGGTGCTTTGGTGGTGGTACAGTGGGAGATTTGTACAGGGTAAAATGGGATGGTCTGGGGGTGCTTTGGTGGTGGTACAGTGGGAGATTTGTACAAGGTAAAATGGGATGGTCTGGGGGTGCTTTGGTGGTGGTACAGTGGGAGATTTGTACAGGGTAAAATGGGATGGTCTGGGGGTGCTTTGGTGGTGGTACAGTGGGAGATTTGTACAGGGTAAAAGGAGATGGTCTGGGGGTGCTTTGGTGGTGGTACAGTGGGAGATTTGTACAGGGTAAAATGGGATGGTCTGGGGGTGCTTTGGTGGTGGTACAGTGGGAGATTTGTACAGGGTACAATGGGATGGTCTGGGGGTGCTTTGGTGGTGGTACAGTGGGAGATTTGTACAGGGTAAAAGGAGATGGTCTGGGGGTGCTTTGGTGGTGGTACAGTGGGAGATTTGTACAGGGTAAAATGGATCTTGAAGAAGGAAGGCTATCACTCCATGTTGCAAAGCCATGCCATACCCTGTGGAAGGCGCTTAATTGGAGCCAATTTCCTCCTACAACAGGACAATGACCCAAAGCATGGCCCCAATCTATACAATAACTATTTAGGGAAGAAGCAGTCAGCTGGTATTCTGTCTATAATGGAGTGTCCAGCACAGTCACCGAATCTCAACCCTATTGAGCTGTTGTGGGAGCAGCTTGACCGTATGGTACGTAAGAAGTGCCCATCAAGACAATCCAACTTGTGGGAGGTGCTTCAGGAAGCACGGGGTAAACTCTCTTCAGATTACCTCAACAAATTGACAACTGAATGCCCAGAAGCTAGGATATGCATATAATTAGTATTGGATAGAAAACACTCTAAAGTTTCCAAAACTGTTAAAATAATGCCTGTGAGTATAACAGAAGTGATATGGCAGGCGAAAACCTGAGGAAAATCCATCCAGGAAGTGGGATATTTTTGATGTGTGTAGTTTTCAACTGCCTGCCTATACAGTATGTAATGGGATAGGACCCATATTGCAGTTCCTATGGCTTCCACTAGATGTCAACAGTCTTTAGACATTGTTTCAGGCTTGTATTCTGAAAAATGAGGAAGAATTAATTTTCTCAGTGGACTGTAGAATGAACCAGAGCTGGTTTGCGCGCGTGACCGATTGTGTGTGGTTTGTTATTTTTACTTTCTATTGAATATGCTATTGTCCGGTTTAAATATTATCAACTATTTAGACAATAGACAACCTGAGGATTAATTATAAACATCGTTTGACATGTTTCAACAAACTTTACCGCTACTATTAGGATGTATTCGCCTGCATGTTTTGACCTCCTTTGAGCCAGTGGATTACTAAACAAAAAGCGTCAAACAAAACAGAGTTTTTGTGATATAAAGAGGGACTTTATCGAACAAAACAAACATTTATTGTGTAACAGGGACTCTTGTGAGTGCAACCAGATGAAGATCATCAAAAGGTAGGTGATTCATTTTATCGCTATTTCTGACTTTCGTGACTCGTCTACTTAGCTTGCGTCCCACCTAGTGGAGAGAGGTTAATTAAACCCTTTACAATGAAGATCTGTGAAGTTAATTTAATTTTAACGAATGAACTTTGAAAGACAGGGTCCTGATAAAGGGGAGTTGCTTTTTTTGCTGAGTTTATTAAAAAAAGTTGGTTAATTTTTTTCTATCATTTTGCGTAACAGGGTGAACATTTATAAATGGGACATATTGACTAAAATGAAACATGGAAAAAAAGATAATTTGTGTTCATATTTATTTAGCTTTGCACCATTGTTTTCCCACTAAAGAAATCAACACTTCCTGAATGTGGTGTCATTGTAAATGGGTTGTTTTCTTTAAACTCCCACACCAGCAGAAATCCACTTTTTGAGCTGAAAGACGATGGCCAGAGTTTACCCATTATGTTGCACAACGATGTAAGTCAATAAGTCATCATTTTAGTCAAAGTATGATGCTGTATATTTGGTGAAGTGCCAAATCTCTCCATCAGAGGCAAATTACTTAATTAACCAATCACCACAGTCAGAACCCTGACAGCCAGCCCCTAGCATCAACTAAGAACACTGTCATGGCCAATCTACTGCTTTCCTCTCAGTTCTCTGACAATGTTACAGTCAATCAGCCGGCTGGCTCCATTCTGAGTCACGGTAGCTGACAGAGATAGGGTTGCTGAATTTAATATGGACCTCTAACACCAAACCTCTAGGCATTACTGTATAGAGAAACTCTCCTCTCCATGTTTCAACTACACAGCCCTTTTTCTCCATGTATCAACCACTGCTCCTGGATAATGGTCCTACATGAGGAAAAGACAGATTTTGGGGGAAATTCACAATGGGACAAAGATATGAGTTAATTATTGATTGAACTTTACACTGATTTATGATGTATTTCACTCCCAACACCAAAATAGCCGTTTGGTGGGACTCCACACTAGAGCCCGACCTATATATATCGTTTCACCAATAATATTAGCCATTTTCACACTATATCGGCCGATAATTCCACGGATAACTAATATTCAATAAAAATGAATCTCATGCTGATCTGAACACTTGCTGCCATTCTCATGATGTGTCATTATGGTCACTACTGTATGTATTAAATCAACACTTGAAGCAGTTATTGGACAATTGCTCTTTTGGATGGCAATATATAAGAGAATTCAGTGTGGAAAAATTACAATTCCCATTTCCCCCGCTGTAAAACAGAATATCAGCAGATATATCAGTAAGTTTTGTCCCCCCAAAAAACCATAGCGGTTAGACTACACCACACCAAGATAGTTAAAACTCACTTCCTGGCTTAGCACGATATGTCTGATCAGCTGCACGATGAGCTCAAGGTCAATCTTATCATCATCGTCCAACATCTCCAACACATCTATGGTTCTGTCAGAGTACCTGCCAATCAAAATGAGACAGACACGCAGAGTCCCCAATCACAGACAGGAACAGACACAAACAGGAAGAGATACAGACTAATCAATCAAAGAATGAGACAGTAATGCTATCAGCAATGACGCAGAGCACTAAATAACAAGCATTTATCAAATTGATTCTTTCATTTGTTAGACAGCTTTGACAATCCTCTCAGCAACCATTGTTCAATCCGAGTAATATAAAGGACAGCTAGACATGTCAGACCGAATCTCTTTATTTAAACTGGAGAATCATTATGACATTGTCCCTCAGTAACTCACTTGTCTCATAGTGTGTGGGCTTAGCAAGGCCAGCCCCCCACCCCCTCAGTAACTCACTTGTCTCGTAGTGTGTGGGCTTAGCAAGGCCAGCTCCCCCTCCCCCTCAGTAACTCACTTGTCTCGTAGTGTGTGGGCTTAGCAAGGCCAGCTCCCCTCAGTAACCCCTCAGTAACTCACTTGTCTCGTAGTGTGTGGGCGTAGCAAGGCCAGCTCCCCCTCCCCCTCAGTAACTCACTTGTCTCGTAGTGTGCGGGCGTAGCAGGGCCAGCTCCCCCTCCCCCTCAGTAACTCACTTATCTCGTAGTGTGTGGGCTTAGCAAGGCCAGCTCCCCCTCCCCCTCAGTAACTCACTTGTCTCGTAGTGTGTGGGCTTAGCAAGGCCAGCTCCCCCTCACTCTCAGTAACTCACTTGTCTCGTAGTGTGTGGGCTTAGCAAGGCCAGCTCCCCCTCCCCCTCAGTAACTCACTTGTCTCGTAGTGTGTGGGCTTAGCAAGGCCAGCTCCCCCTCACTCTCAGTAACTCACTTATCTCGTAGTGTGTGGGCTTAGCAAGGCCAGCTCCCCCTCCCCCTCAGTAACTCACTTGTCTCGTAGTGTGTGGGCATAGCAGGGCCAGCTCCCCCTCCCCCTCAGTAACTCACTTGTCTCGTAGTGTGTGGGCTTAGCAAGGCCAGCTCCCCCTCCCCTCAGTAACTCACTTGTCTCGTAGTGTGCGGGCGTAGCAAGGCCAGCTCCCCCCCCTCAGTAACTCACTTGTCTCGTAGTGTGCGGGCGTAGCAGGGCCAGCTCTCCTTGTACTCGGCCTCTTTCTGGTCCTTCTCTGGTCTGGAGTTCTGACCCTGCATGAAACCTCTCTTCCACCTGGGCCTCTGCTCCTTCTTCTGGGGACGGTACCTGGCAGACACACACAAACACAAGCACACAGTTCAGCCCAAAGTCTACAGTTACCGGATTAGAAGGTGCTAATCTTCCTCATACCTTTAGGCTAGTGAATATATCCTAGTGTGTCCAGTAGGATCTCACCTAATCATCTCCAACACATCCTCCAGTAGGTTCTCACCTAATCATTTCCAACACATCCTCCAGTAGGAACTCACCTAATCATCTCCAACATCCTCCAGTAGGAACTCACCTAATCATCTCCAACATCCTCCAGTAGGTTCTCACCTAATCATCTCCAACATCCTCCAGTAGGAACTCACCTAATCATCTCCAACACCTCCTCCAGTAGGAACTCACCTAATCATCTCCAACACCTCCTCCAGTAGGAACTCACCTAATCATCTCCAACATCCTCCAATAGGTTCTCACCTAATCATCTCCAACACATCATCCAGTAGGAACTCACCTAATCATCTCAACACATCCTCCAGTAGGTTCTCACCTAATCATCTCCAACACATCCTCCAGTAGGAACTCACCTAATCATCTCCAACACATCCTCCAGTAGGAACTCACCTAATCATCTCCAACACATCCTCCAGTAGGTTCTCACCTAATCATCTCCAACACATCCTCCAGTAGGTTCTCACCTAATCATTTCCAACACATCCTCCAGTAGGATCTCACCTAATCATCTCCAACACATCCTCCAGTAGGAACTCACCTAATCATCTCCAACACATCCTCCAGTAGGAACTCACCTAATCATCTCCAACACATCCTCCAGTAGGAACTCTTGCACTGGGAAGGTCATCCCGGGGATGTGGATCATAGGACAGTTATCTGGAGAGAAACAGGAAGGGGGCAGAGGGAGGAATTTACTGACTCTATTCAATGGTCATTCCCAATTTCCAAACTCCATTGTACATACTGCTACGACAGAAACCCACTGAATCCCCACTGCTACGACAGAACCACACTGAATCCCCACTGCTACGACAGAACCACACTGAATCCCCACTGCTATGACAGAACCACACTGAATCCCCACTGCTATGACAGAACCACACTGAATCCCCACTGCTACGACAGAAACCCACTGAATCCCCACTGCTATGACAGAAACACACTGAATCCCCACTGCTACGACAGAAACCCACTGAATCCCCACTGCTATGACAGAAACACACTGAATCCCCACTGCTACGACAGAACCACACTGAATCCCCACTGCTACGACAGAACCACACTGAATCCCCACTGCTACGACAGAACCACACTGAATCCCCACTGCTATGACAGAAACCCACTGAATCCCCACTGCTACGACAGAAACACACTGAATCCCCACTGTTACGACAGAAACACACTGAATCCCCACTGTTTGTCATTGCGTACTAAAGTATTTGGAGAACTTCTCAGCGTTGAGCGTGGCACTCATGAGGATGACCTTGAGGTCCTGTCGGACTCGGAGCAGGTCTTTAACAATGATGAGCAGAACATCAGAGTGAAGGTTCCTCTCGTGAATTTCATCCAAAACCAGGTGGCTGATGGTGGACAACAGACTGACAGGGAGAGAGAGAGAGAGAGAGATTTAGAAAAAGAGAATGATGGGAGAGGAGGATGATGAAGAGGAAGGAGAGGAAAAACACTCACGGGGAAGAGCGAAGCCACTGTAGAATAATACCCGTTGTACAATACAGCACCGAGCCCTGTTTCCGTGGTAACCGACTAAAATGAATTTAAAAAAAAATGTTTTTAAAGAACACACAATTGAATACAAACACTTATTTATACAGGTTATTACATCTTATATACATATTAATACAGTTTATATACTTATTAATGTAGGTTATTACAGATTATATAATTACTACAGATTATATACTTATTACATTATTAATACAGGTTATTACATCTTATATACATATTAATACAGTTTATATACTTATTAATGCAGGTTATTACAGATTATATAATTACTACAGATTATATACTTATTACATTATTAATACAGGTTATTACATCTTATATACATATTAATACAGTTTATATACTTATTAATGCAGGTTATTACAGATTATATAATTATTACAGATTATATACTTCTTACAGTTTATTTACATTTTAATACAGGTCATTCCAGCGTATATACTTACTTTCCCTAATATATTGTAAACCATTTAAATCAGGGCCCAGAAAAAGGAAGAGGGAGGAGGGGGAGTATGTTGGATAGTGGGAGAAAAATCCGACAGCCCTAGGCAGGGTCAGACATTAACGATGACCAGCTGGCCCGGGGTCAGTAACTTATCAGCGCATTTCTGCGTTCCAGTTCAACATTTAACTGCTATGTTGCAGTCTATCACTGACTACAACAAACGGAAAAGTCATGCTGTATTTAAAGCCATATGATTGGTCGGTCGTTCGTTCAAGCACCACACCACGCTCCCGCAAGTCACAACTTCGAGTGGTACATGATTAGATGCCTTAACACAGCACACGCCAGCTGTCCAGAGCAAAATGAAGCACCCATCACTCTACTCTCAAAGCGTATTTCTTATAGGGAACGTTATTTACAAAAGTAAAACTTCAATAGTGAACATACTAGCAATATGCTGGCTACTGTTAATAGTCTGCTAAAAGATAGCTACACAAACACACCTAGACTTAGTATTAGCTAGCCTGCTGTATGTAGGCAGGTCCCTATCATTTTGGAATGTATGTCTTAAAGGGGTAGCGTCCTATTTTGAGATGTAAAAAATATAGATTCTCAAAATGTCATAGGCCTACTTTAGAAACAAAAAGTAATACAATATCATTCTAGAGAATACAGTAATGACTTGCATTGCTAAATTATATTACACAGCTTTTAAAAAAAGGACCAATGCGGCATTTTTTTGAATCCCAATATCAAATGATTTCTGGGTAACAATGAAGTAATTACCTTACTGTAACTGCTTTCAATTAAAATGGTCAAAAATAAACTAAATTGGCTTCTAAGCTAAATGGAATTTCTGTGTTGGAGTGATCTGAGTGAGGGGCCTAATTGGAGGATCCTAATGTAAGGGATGTGTAACCTGAAAAGTAGCTGCAATTAGCTGATAGGAGCACAAACTCTGTTATTGGTCTACTAACCAAAAACCCAACCCAGGAAAAAAGCTGTAATTTCACGGGGTCTTTTCAAACAGCTCTTACACTAAAATTGCATTATCATGTTTTTCAAAATTTCACAGTTTCATTCAAACCTCAGTGTGGAATATATATATTTTAAAAAACACAGGAAATCACATTTTTGAACGCACTGGCCCTTTAATACAAAATCATAATACGTGCACACACAAGCACACAGCGTGACAGAAGTACTATCTTCTTCCAAGGCTGATGTGTCGTCCCAGTATGATGTGTGTGAATATAGCCTTGATCACATTAACCCCTCTCTGAGCCCCATGGACACATGATTTCCCCAGTCGGTCATCTCTCCTCCATGTCATCTCCCCTTCATTGCAACCTCATTTTCTTTTTCCTCCTCTCCCTGTCCATCTATTCTGTCCTATTTCCACTGACCATCTATTCTGGCTTAAAGGGGTAGCGTCCTATTAAGATGGCTATGAAGAACCTGGCTGACGTTTTACTTCTCCCAACCAATTGTGCCATTTTGTTAGTTTTTTTGCGTTTTGTGTAACTATTTTTTTTTAAACTTATTTTGTACATAATGTTGCTGCTACCGTCTCTTATGACCAAAAACTAATTCTGGACATCAGAACAGAGATGACTCACCACGGACTGGAAGAAACTTTTTCCTTTAACGAGTCCGATGAGAAAGATACACTACTTTCACTGGAACAGGCCCAGATTCCCGTCATTTGCTTGAAGAAAAGACGCAGGAAAAGGAAACGCAGATCGATCTGCCTTCTGAGAATCCGTAGGCAAGCGAGTAAACACCCACTGCCATCCGTTCTTCTTGCTAACGTACAATCATTGGAAAATAAAATTGATGACCTACGATTAAGATTATCCTACCAACAGGACATTAAAAACTGTAATATCTTATGTTTCACCGAGACGTGGCTGAACGACGATACGGATAATATAGAGCTGGTGGGATTTTCCATGCACCAGCAGAACAGAGAAGCTACGTCTGTTAAGATGAGGGGGGGGGGTGTCTATTTGTCAGTAACAGCTGATGCACGATGTCTAATATTAAAGAAGTGTCGAGGTATTGCTCGCTTGAGGTGGAGTACCTTATGATAAGCTGTAGACCACACTATCTATATTAGTCATAGCTGTCTATTTACCACCACAGAACGAAGCTGGCACTAAGACCGCTCTCAACCAACTCTATAAGGCCATAAACAAAGAAGAAAATGCTCACCCAGAAGCGGCGCTCCTAGTGGCCAGGCATTATCATGCAGACAAAATAAAATCAGTTTACCAAATTTTAACCAGCGTGTCCCATCTGCAACCAGAGGAAAAAATATCCTAGGCCACCTTTACTCCACACACAAAGCTCTCCCTCGCCCTTCATTTGGCAAATCTGGCCATAATTCTATCCCTGATTCCTGCTTACAAGCAAAAATTAAAGCAGGAAGCACCAGTGACTCACTCAATACGGATGTAGTCAGATGACGTGAATGCTAAACTACAGGACTGTTAAGCTAGCACAGACTGGAATATGTTACGGGATTCATCCAATGGCATTGAGGAGTACACCACCTCAGTCATCGGCTTCATCAATTTGTGCATCAATGACGTCGTCCCCACAGTGACAGAGAAGCCATGGATTACAGGTAACATCTGCATCGAGCTAAAGGCTAGAGCTGCCGCTTTCAAGGAGAGGGAGACTAATCCAGACGCGTATAAGAAATCCAGCTATGCCCTCAGACGAACCACCAAACAAGCAAAGCCTCAATACATGATTAAGATTGAATCCTACTGCACCGGCTCTGACGCTCGTCGGCTTGAAAACTATTACGGACTAAACACCTCCCTCTGCAACTGGATCCTGGACTTCCTGATGCCCCCAATTGGTAAGAGTAGGCAAAAACACGCTGATCCTTAACACTGGGGCCCCTCAGGGGTGTGTACTTAGTCCCCTCCTGTACTTAGTCCCGTCCTGGCCCCCATTAACATCAACAGGGCTGTAGTGGAGCGGGTCGAGAGTCAAGTTCCTTGGTGTCCACATCACCAACGAACTACCATGGTCCAAACATACCAAGACAGTTGTGAAGAGGGCACGACAAAACCTTTTCCCCCTCATGAGACTGAAAAGATTTGACATGGGTCCCCAGATCCTCAAAAGATTATACAGCTACACCACTGAGAGCATCCTGACCGGTTGCATCACCGCCTGGTATGACAACTGCTCGGCATCTGACCGTAAGACGCTACAGCGGGTAGTGCGTATTGCCCGGTACTTCACTGGGGTCAACCTTCCTGCCATCTAGAACCTATGTAAGAGGCGGTGTCAGAGGAACGTCCATAAAATTGTCAGAGACTCCAGTCACTCAAGTTATAGACTGTTTTCTCTGCACGCCAAGCGGTACCAGAGCGCCAAGTCTAGGACCAAAAGGCTCCTCAACAGCTTCTACCCCATAAGACTGTGTAACAATTAATAAAAATCGCCATCGGACTATTTTACATTGACCCGTCCCTTTTTGTACACTGCTGCTACTTGCTGTTTATTATCTATGCATAGTCACTTCCCCCCTACCTACATGTACAAATTACCTCAACTAACTTGTAACCCGGCACATTGACTCGGTACCGGTACCCTCTGTATATAGCCTGCACATTGACTCTGTACCGGTACCCTCTGTATATAGCCTGCACATTGACTCGGTACCGGTACCCTCTGTATATAGCCTCCACACTGACTCGGTACCCCCTGTAATATAGCCTCCACATTGATTCTGTACCGGTACCCCCTGTATATAGCCTGCACATTGACTCGGTACCGGTACCCCCTGTATATAGCCTTGTTATTCTTATTCTTATTGTGTTACTTTTTATTACTATTTTTACTTTCGTTTATTTGGTAAATATTTTCTTAATTCTTCTTTAACTACATTGTTGGTTAAGGGCTTGTCAGTCAGCATTTCATCGTAAAGTCTACACTTGTTGTTTTCGGTGCATGTGACAAATACAGTTTGATTTGGCCATCTATTCTGTCCTATTTCCCCTGACCATCTATTCTGTCCTATTTCCCCTGACCATCTATTCTGTCCTATTTCCCCTGACCATCTATTCTGTCCTATTTCCCCTGACCATCTATTCTGTCCTATTCACCCTGACCATCTATTCTGTCCTATTCACCCTGACCATCTATTCTGTCCTATTTCCCCTGACCATCTATTCTGTCCTATTTCCCCTGACCATCTATTCTGTCCTATTTCCCCTGACCATCTATTCTGTCCTATTCCCCCTGACCATCTATTCTGTCCTATTCACCCTGACCATCTATTCTGTCCTATTCACCCTGACCATCTATTCTGTCCTATTCACCCTGACCATCTATTCTGTCCTATTCACCCTGACCATCTATTCTGTCCTATTCACCCTGACCATCTATTCTGTCCTATTCACCCTGACCATCTATTCTGTCCTATTTCCCCTGACCGTCTATTCTGTCCTATTTCCCCTGACCACTATTCTGTCTTATTTCGCCTGACCGTCTATTCTGTCGTATTCACCCTGACCATCTATTCTGTCCTATTTCCTATGACCATCTATTCTGACCACTACCCTGTCCTATTCACCCTGACCATCTATTCTGTCGTATTCACCCTGGCCATCTATTGTGTCGTATTCACCCTGACCATCTATTCTGTCCTATTTCCCCTGACCATCTATTCTGACCATTACCCTGTCCTATTTCCTATGACCATCTATTCTGACCACTACCCTGTCCTATTTCCCCTGACCATCTATTCTGTCCTATTTCCTATGACCATCTATTCTGACCACTACCCTGTCCTATTTCCTATGACCATCTATTCTGACCACTACCCTGTCCTATTTCCTATGACCATCTATTCTGACCACTACCCTGTCCTATTTCCTATGACCATCTATTCTGACCACTACCCTGTCCTATTTCCTATGACCATCTATTCTGACCACTACCCTGTCCTATTTCCTATGACCATCTATTCTGACCACTACCCTGTCCTATTTCCTATGACCATCTATTCTGACCACTATTCTGTCCTATCTGCTCTTGAGTATCTTATGCTACACACTGTACACATTTTTGTCATTTAGCACAGAGGTTCCCAAACTTCTTCACTCGGGGGATGGGCCCCCCTTCCAGCATTGGAAGGACATCCCGCCCCCCACCTTCCCACGCGTGCACACGCCACGTCTACAAGCACTGTTCATGACACAAACTGTTCACACCCCTCTTGTTGGTGGAGAGAATCTAGCAGGTTTAAAGCTTATTTCCTGCAATTCTACATATCTTTGTTCATGTGGCGCAAGAAAATGGTGCAGTTTTAAAGCACATTTTCTTGCAATTCTATACATTTTGCCATGTCTAATGTGCATTCATGTCATATTGGAGTGACCAAAAAAGTATAACAATATCTATGGGCAAAAAAAATGTGCCGACACATGGCGCCCCCCACAGTTTGGGAACCACTGATTTAGCAGACACTATTTTCAAGAGAGACTTAAAAGGTAGTACATCCATCTTAACCTCGACAGGATCGATGTGTCCCCCGCGCAATGGTTGAGCTAACGTGCGCTAATGTGATTAGCATGAGGTTATAACTAACAAGAACATTTCCCAGGACAGAGACATGTCTGATATTGGCAGAAAGCTTACATTCTTGTTAATCTAACTGCACTGTCCAATTCACAGTAGCTATTACAGTGAAGGAATACCATGCTATTGTTTGTGGAGAGTGCACAGTTATGTACTTAAACATGTATCAATAAACCAATTAGGCACATTTGGAAAGACTTGATACAACATTTTGAACAGTAATGCAATGGTTCATTGGATCAGTCTAACACTTTGCACATACACTGCTGCCATCTAGTGGCCAGAATATAAATTGCACCTGGGCTGAAATAATACATTGTGGCCTTTCTCTTGCATTTCAAAGATGGAACAAAAAAAAGCATGTTTTTTTAATTTGTATTATCTTTTACCAGATCTAATGTGTTAACTTCTCCTACATTCATTTCTAGTTTCCACAAACTTCAAAGTGTTTCCTTTCAAATGGTATCAATAATATGCATATCCCTGCTTCAGGTCCTGAGCTACGGTCAGTTATAATTGGGTCATTGTCATTTTTAGGCAAAAACTGAAAAAAAAGGTTCCGGTCCTCATTAAGATAGCTAGGTGAGAACCACAGCCATAGTAAGTACATGTACTCTTCTCTCTCTTTCACAGATCTCCTCTGTTGGTCTATGCTCTTCTCTCACTTCCCTGCTCCCCTTGGTCATTGATCCCTCTAATCCACTGATCCTGTTATCCTCTCTTTCTCTCTACAGCTCTCCTCTCATCTGTCCATCTCTCTCCTTCACACTTCTCCCTCTTCTTACTCCCTCTCCTTACTCCCTCTCCTTCTCAAGCGCCCACACACACACACAACGCCCAGAGCAGAAACACACACACACAACTGGCTGCTTGTACAAAGTTCTCTCAATCCATTAGCGCAAAACTCAACTCATGTGATCTGGTGAGCTTGAGAAATCAATAACCCAGGTGATCACTGACAGGAGCGTGGCTTAGGAGGACAATAGGGGATTCATAGATCTCCTTTCAAAGCCCACCATCTGTGGAAACAACCACCCAGAAATCTAAACTAGCATGAGAGGTCATCACAACACACTTCCTATGCAAAACAGCATACACCTTTAAGTACTTTAGGAAGAAGAAGAAGATGAGACACAGAAAGACAGAAAGAAAGAAAGAGAGAGACGGAAAGAAGAGAGAGTGAGAGAGAAAGAGAGACGGAAAGAAGAGAGAGAGACGGAAAGAAGAGAGAGAGACGGAAAGAAGAGAGAGAGAAAGAAAGAGCGAGAGAGAGAGAGAGTGCGAGTGAGGGACCACTGAGGCTGCAGACAGCTGTATAGCCATCTTGTCTGGATGTTTAGATGTTCTCAGTGAGTCTCAGTGGAGATGTGTTCTGCACCATACAGACACACAAACAGACACACTGAGCTTTCGCTCCAGCTGACATGGCAGCGTTTGTTCTGTATTTCTGTTCAACTGATGTTAGTGGCAGATGGAGCAAAGCAACTTATCCCATCAAGGGTGTGTGTGTGTGTTTGGTCTGAAGGACGAGAAGCATTGGTAGTGTGTGTGGGGTACAGACAGACAGGGTTAGGGGGTACAGACAGACAGGGTTATGAGGTAGACAGACGGGGTTATGGGGTACAGACAGACAGGGTTATGAGGTACAGACAGACGGGGTTATGGGGTACAGACAGACGGGGTTATGGGAGACAGACGGGGTTATGGGGTACAGACAGCTTGTACAACCCACACACACACACACACACAAACACACACACACACACACACTTTCTAGTTAGTCAGAGGCATTGGGGATTAGGATTGTCAGAGTTTAAACCCTGTACTCGATGTGCAGCTATGCTTTCTCCACGCCCTTCACCCTCCACGCCCTCAACCCTCCACGCCCTTCACCCTCCACGCCCTCAACCCTCCACACCCTTCACCCTCCACGCCCTCAACCCTCAATCCTCCACGCCCTCAACCCTCCACGCCCTTCACCCTCCACGCCCTCAACCCTCCATGCCCTTCACCCTCCACGCCCTCAACCCTCCACGCCCTCAACCCTCCACCCTCCACGCCCTCAACCCTCCATGCCCTCAACCCTCCAACCCTCCAACCGCTTCACGCCCTCAACCCTTCAACCCTCCACGCCACCAACCCTCCACGCCCTCAACCCTCCATGCCCTCAACCCTCCAATCCCTTCGCCCTCAACCCTCCACGCCCTCAACCCTCCACGCCCTCAACCCTCCACGCCCTTCACCCTCCACCCTCCACGCCCTCAACCCTCCATGCCCTCAACCCTCCAACCCCTCAACCCTCCAACCGCTTCATGCCCTCAACCCTCCACGCCCTCAACCCTCCACCCCTCAACCCTCCAATCCCTTCACCCTCCAATCCCTTCACCCTCCAATCCCTTCACCCTCCACGCCCTCAACCCTCCAACCGCTTCACGCCCTCAACCCTTCAACCCTTCACGCCCTCAACCCTTCAACCCTCCACGCCCTCAACCCTCCACGCCCTCAACCCTCCAATCCCTTCACCCTCCAATCCCTTCACCCTCCACGCCCTCAACCCTCCAATCCCTTCACCCTCCACGCCCTCAACTCTCCACGCCCTCAACCCTCATATCCCTTCACCCTCCACGCCCTCCACGCACTCAACCCTCCAACCCCTTCACCCTCCTCACCCTCCACGCCCTCAACCCTCCACACCCTTCACCCTGTACACTCGTACCCGTATCCAGATTGAAAAGGGCTGATATGGGCACTAATAAGTGTCTAAATTGGAAAGTTAGAGGCTGTACAGTAACATGCCAGAACTCAGGCTCTGTGACTTCAGAACTCAGGCTCTGTGACTTCAGAACTCAGGCTCTGTGACTTCAGAACTCAGGCTCTGTGACTTCAGAACTCAGGCTCTGTGACTTCAGAACTCAGGCTCTGTGACTTCAGAACTCAGGCTCTGTGACTTCAGAACACAGGCTCTGTGTTTCCCAACTCTGTATGGGTTGACTGACATA
Organism: Oncorhynchus nerka; assembly: GCF_034236695.1. Lineage (NCBI taxonomy): Eukaryota > Metazoa > Chordata > Actinopteri > Salmoniformes > Salmonidae > Oncorhynchus > Oncorhynchus nerka. Next base: position 11,294,072 of record NC_088406.1, read on the forward strand.
CATTCTGACTTTAGGCAACTTTTGCAAACACTAAAATAGTACATGAGTGAAATGCTGTAAATTGAGAGGACTATGTATTTTGAAAGATGTGAGGTTGAGGATTATAATAAATATTGCTTTGATGTCATACAATCAAGCCAAACAACGGAGAGTCCAAAATGTGCTCTTCAAAATTCCATATCATAAAATTCATGTAATATACAATGTTCATGATCTGGATGTGTGATGTACAGTTACAAGATGACATGGCCTCATGACATGGGCCAATACCCTGGGTTGTTCTGAACAGAATGAGCCCGTTTGTCTGAACAGAATGAGCCTGATCATTTGCTGCGTCACACATACCTGAACGCACTAATCACTCCATTCTATACGCACCAAAATTACATATCGGTTTCTCTGAATTGCCCTGTGAAAGCCTAACATTGTAAAGATAATATTTTATCATGTTTGGAAATAGAACCAGCTTTAAAACGACGCTGCCCTCCTGACGTGTGATTTATAATGGACCGTTTTGGGACTGCGTAAACAACAGTAATGGTGTGACGGCGGGGATAGAGGGCCGTTTTGGGACTGCGTAAACAACAGTAATGGTGTGACGGTGGGGATAGAGGGCCGTTTTGGGACTGCGTAAACAACAGTAATGGTGTGACGGCGGGGATAGAGGGCCGTTTTGGGACTGCGTAAACAACAGTAATGGTGTGACGGCGGGGATAGAGGACCGTTTTGGGACTGCGTAAACAACAGTAATGGTGTGACGGCGGGGATAGAGGGCCGTTTTGGGACTGCGTAAACAACAGTAATGGTGTGACGGCGGGGATAGAGGACGTTTTGGGACTGCGTAAACAACAGTAATGGTGTGACGGCGGGGATAGAGGGCCGTTTTGGGACTGCGTAAACAACAGTAATGGGGTGACAGTAATGGTGGCGGGGATAGAGGGCCGTTTTGGGATTGCGTAAACAACAGTAATGGTGTGACGGCGGGGATAGAGGGCCGTTTTGGGACTGCGTAAACAACAGTAATGGTGTGACGGCGGGGATAGAGGGCCGTTTTGGGACTGCGTAAACAACAGTAATGGTGTGACGGCGGGGATAGAGGGCCGTTTTGGGACTGCGTAAACAACAGTAATGGTGTGACGGCGGGGATAGAGGGCCGTTTTGGGACTGCGTAAACAACAGTAATGGTGTGACGGCGGGGATAGAGGGCCGTTTTGGGACTGCGTAAACAACAGTAATGGTGTGACGGTGGGGATAGAGGGCCGCGTTGCAAACAAACAAACAAAACAACACGTGTGCTTCCTCTAGTTCCTCAACGACACAACTAGGACAGATAAAAACAGTGTGCTTCCTCTAGTTCCTCAACAGCACAACTAGGACAGATAAAAACAGTGTGCTTCCTCTAGTTCCTCAACGGCACAACTAGGACAGATAAAAACAGTGTGCTTCCTCTAGTTCCTCAACAGCACAACTAGGACAAATAAAAACAGTGTGCTTCCTCTAGTTCCTCAACGGCACAACTAGGACAGATAAAAACAGTGTGCTTCCTCTAGTTCCTCAACGGCACAACTAGGACAGATAAAAACAGTGTGCTTCCTCTAGTTCCTCAACGGCACAACTAGGACAGATAAAAACAGTGTGCTTCCTCTAGTTCCTCAACGGCACAACTAGGACAGATAAAAACAGTGTGCTTCCTCTAGTTCCTCAACGGCACAACTAGGACAGAAAAAAACAGTGTGCTTCCTCTAGTTCCTCAACGGCACAACTAGGACAGAAAAAAACAGTGTGCTTCCTCTAGTTCCTCAACGGCACAACTAGAACAGATAAAAACAGTGTGCCTCCTCTAGTTCCTCAACGGCACAACTAGGACAGATAAAAACAGTGTGCTTCCTCTAGTTCCTCAACGGCACAACTAGGACAGATAAAAACAGTGTCCTTCCTCTAGTTCAGTGGTCACCAAACTACGGGATACGTCCCGTCAGCACATTTGGCCCGGCCCTCTGAACAATACCAGAGACGCTATCGAATTTTTTTCTATTTGGCCTCCAGAAAAAAAATCCTAGGCCCGGCCCTGTCAAAGAGAGAACGGAATAATGGCGAAAAGGTTAGGTAAGAGAAAAATTGATTCAGAATGCAGGGTATTTAACCTGCAGTGGACAAACAATTTTTTTTTTGTTCAATGCAAAGAAAAGGCTGTTTGTCTCATCTGTCAAGAGACGGTGGCGGTATTCAAAGAATACAATCTTCGCCGACACTATGAATCCCGTCACAAAGACAAGTACGATAGCTTGCAAGGCCAAATACGAGCAGACAAACTCTCAAAGCTAAAAAGTGGACTACTATCTCAGCAGAATACATTTATACGCCAAGCTCAGCTGAACCAGGCATCCGTTCGGGCCAGCTTTCGGGTTGCTAAACTGATAGCAAGAAGCGGTAAGCCTTTCACTGACGGAGAGTTTGTTAAGAAATGTATGGATGCTGTCGCGGAGGAGGTGTGTCCCGAGAAGAAAGATGCATTTAATGCCGTAAGTCTGTCGGCGAGTACAATCACCAGACGCGTTGAAGAAATCGGGAGTAATGTATATGCCCAGCTGCAGCAGAAGACGAAAGAATTTGACTTTTTTTCATTAGCACTGGATGAGAGCACGGACGTGTAAGACACAGCGCAACTGCTCATTTTTATTCGTGGAGTTAGCGCAAACTTTGAGATATGCGAGGAGCTGGCAGCCCTCCAAAGTCTCAAAGGGACTACAACGGGAGAGGATATTTTTGACAAAGTGTGCCAAACCATGGAGAAGTTGGACCTGGACTGGTCAAAGCTAGCTAGCATCACGACTGACGGGGCTCCTAGCATGGCGGGCGAAACTCGCGGTCTAATAGGACGCATGAACCGGGAGTTGGAAAAAAGGTGTCTCACCGCCCCGCTACGAGTCCACTGCCTAATTCACCAGCAAGCACTGTACTGCAAAGTGTTGAAGTGGGATTCTGTAATGAAGGTTGTGGTGTCGTGCATAAACTTCATCAGAGCAAAGGGACTTAAACACAGGCAGTTCCAAGAATTCCTGTCTGAACTGGAGTCTACGCACGGAGATGTGCTGTACTACACAGAGGTCCGATGGCTGAGCCGGGGCAGAGTTTTGAGGCGTTTTTACGAGCTGCTACCCGAAATTAACGCATTTCTTCATTTAAAAGACAAAACTGTCCCAGAGCTGATCGACCCAGAATGGAAATGGCACCTCGCATTTTTAACAGACGTGACAGAAATACTTAACAGCCTTAACTTGCAGCTACAAGGCGAGGGGAAACTCATTTGCGACATGTATTCACACATAAAAGCATTTGAGGTGAAATTAGCGCTGCTTTTGGAACAAGTGAAAAGCGCAACTTCGTCCATCTTCCTGCTACCCAAAACCTGTCGACAGAGAACCCAGCGGTCCCGTTCCCAGCTGAAAAGTGCGTGGAAGCACTGGAAATGCTGAAGGCGGAGTTCGGTGTGCGATTCAGTGAACTACATGTTCATGCAAAAGAAATCCGTCTTTTTCAGAACCCCTTTGTTGCCGACATTGATGAAGCCCAGCCTTCATATCAGTTTGAGTTGGCTGAGTTACAGAACTGTGATGTTCTGAAAGACGCATTCAAGCCCAACAGTCTCATTGACTTCTATGCCGCCCTCCCAAACGACACATATCCAAACATCAAAAACACGCAATGAAAATGTCCACAGTTTTTGGCAGCACGTATATCTGCGAGAAAACCTTTTCTCGCATGAAACTGCTGAAAACCCCGATGAGATCAAGATTGACAGATGAACATTTGCATCAGTGCTTGAGACTGGCTGTAACTAGAATGGAACCTGATATTCAACTTCTCACCAGCCAGATGCAGGCCCACAGTTCACACTGATGAACATACATAGGTAAGCTCACTTTTCTGACTTGAATGAGTCATTCTGAGCATAAACAAATATAATCATAATAAAATCTACTGGGATAAAATCCATCTTTACAACCATACTGGTAGTGAAATGTATTGTGCTGTGTAGGTGCTGTATCACTTAGTTCAGTTTCTCAACCTGCTTCTTTTGTGGTTTTCACAGGGAAGTTGATGAGAGAGAGCTGCAAACAGCGGTGTCTACAAGCCTACTGGAACCTACAAAAGGATTATAAGGAAGGAACACAAGAACTTTAAGAGACTGCTCATATGTGTCAGAGAGATTCTGCTCTGACAACTGAGCTGAACTTTTATCTGTTAAGATTGTGCATGGCACGACAGAAAGTTAATGTTCCATGGCTTTTTTTTCTATGAAGAACCCAGAGAGAGTTATTTAGTTATTATTTATTTCCTGTTTTTTCAGTGAAGAACTCAGAGAGGGTTATTTAGTTATTATTTATTTCATTAATAGTGTTATTATTTGTTTCCTGACTTTTTTTCTGTAAAGAACCTGGAAAGGGTTATTTGGTTATGTGTGGCTTTCTGGAAAACAATACATTTTTTAAGCTCCCCTACGATCGTCACACTTTTTCTGTTACAAACTGACACCGGCCCCCCATCAGAGAAGGGAAAAGTTATGTGGCCCTCACAGGAAAAAGTTTGGGGTCCCCTGCTCTAGTTCCTCAACGGCACAACTAGAACAGATAAAAACAGTGTGCTTCCTCTAGTTCCTCAACGGCACAACTAGGACAGATAAAAACAGTGTGCTTCCTCTAGTTCCTCAACGGCACAACTAGGACAGATAAAAACAGTGTGCTTCCTCTAGTTCCTCAACGGCACAACTAGGACAGATAAAAACAGCACCTTACAGTTGAAGACTTCTTCTTTCAGTCATAAAAGTGCAAAGAAATGACTTGGGAACTGTACACTTTGGAGAGGTGTGTGGTGACTTGGAGATACTATTTAGTCCTCTCATTCAAACTCTTGTCCTTTTCTTGTGTCATGTTGCACCTATCTTACATTTCCCAGGAATATTCTCAACATGTTACTGAACGTATCCAGAGGATTTTCAGATTTTCATTATCAACAAATGCGGTGAAAAGTGCAGTCAATGTCAAATTGACATAAAATCAACAGTTGTAACATTTGGATTCAGTCTTGTGTCAGGTGAAAGTTGTGTCCTCAACTTTGGCCTAATAATCTCCAAACTATTTCAATTACTACCATGCTTGTGCTTTTCATATTTCCTCTGTTAAGAAACATTTAAAAATGTAGCCCGATCCATATAACCCAATCGCCACGAGCATAAAGGGTTAAATAGAGGTTCCACTCCAAACAGAAAACTCACCTCTGCAGGCGGATCTGATAACCACATGAGTTCCCGTCCCCTACACTCTCAGCCCTCTCCGCAGCCACCCGCTCCGCTACCTAAAACACAATGAGAGGAGAGAGTACACACCTGCAACAAGCACACATCAGAAATGAGACGATACGTATATTCAGAAAGGTAGGACACACACCTGGAACAGGTGCAATACACACACACACACACACACACACCTGGAACAGGTGCAATACACACACACACACACACACACCTGGAACAGGTGCAATACACACACACACACACCTGGAACAGGTGCAATACACACACACACACACCTGGAACAGGTGCACACACACACACACACCTGGGACAGGTGCAATACACACGCACGCACACACTACTTACAGATATGGCACTGATGCGACGTGGCTGGGTGCAGACCACCCTGCAGACTGAACCCATGCCCCTCTCTATGTAGTCATCCAGGATAAACTGGGTCACCTGGGTGGTCTTACCACACCCAGTCTCTCCACTGACCACCAGCACCTGGCTGGACCTGATCAACTCCACCAACTCCTGATGAACCAGAGAGAGGACAGTGGGAATACGGCAAGAGCCTTTCTGTCGGATGAAAACCTCTTATCGTCCTTAATAACTTAACCTCTTATCGTCCTTAATAACTTAACCTCTTATCGTCCTTAATAACTTAACCTCTTATCATCCTTAATAACTTAACCTCTTATCTTTTCAGGAAATGGAAAACAAGTCAATATTTTAACAAACATTAACAAGCATTTTAAAACTTCTGACGCTATTTAGAATACATTCATTGGTCCTGGAGTTATGAAATGTTCAGAGTACATCGAGGGGAGTTGCTTTCAATACATGTACAAAAACAACAACAAAAGAGTGAACATATACAGATTGACAACCATTTCTGTATGGACGTCGCTTTGAGTACGGGGTCATTGTTATGCTGACACAGGAAAGGGCCTTCCCCAAACTGTTGCCACAAAGTAGGAAGCACAGAATCATCTACAATGTAATTTCATGCTGTAGCGTTAAGAGTTCCCTTCACTGGAACTAAAACAGCCCCTGACCATTATTCCTCTTCCACCAAACTTTACAGTTGGCACTATGCATTCAGGCAGGTAGCGTTTTCCTGGCATCCACCAAATCCAGGTGAAGAGTGATTCATCACTCCAAAGAACATGTTTCCACTGCTCCAGAGTCCAATGGCGCTGAGCTTGACACCACTCCAGCCAACATTTGGCATTGCGCATGCTGCCCAAACCATGAAAAACAACCGCAGACCATTATTCCTCCTCCACCAAACTTTACAGTTTGCACAACGCATTAGGGCAGGTAACGTTCTCCTGGCATCCGCCAAACACAGATTTGTCCGTCGGACTGCCAGATGGTGAAGCGTGATTCATCGCTCCAGAGAACGAGTTTCCACTGCTCCAGAGTCCAATGGCAGCGAGCTTTACAACACTCCAGCCGACGGTAGCGAGTGTCTCTACCGAGGACAGGTGATTAACACGGGCTGCTTGCTCCAGCACTTGGCAGTCCCGTTAAGTGAACACGTGTGGCCTTCCACTTCGCGGCTGAGCAGTTGATGTTCCTAGACGTTTCCACTTCACAGTAAAAGCACTTACAGTTGACCGGGGCAGAATTTTGACGAACGGAGTTGTTGGAAATGTGGGATCCTATAACGGTGCCACATTGTAAGTCACGGAGCTCTTCAGTAAAGCCATTCTACTGCCAATGTTTGTCTATGCAGATTGCATGGCTGTGTGCTCAATTTTATACACCTGTCAGCAACGGGTGTGGCTGAAATAGCAAAATCCACTCATTTGAAGGGGTGTCCACACATACAGTACCAGTCAAAAGTTTGGACACACCTACTCATTCAAAAGTTTTTCATTATTTGTACTATTTTCTACATTGTAGAATAATAGTTTACACATCAACAATATTCAGGAAATGGAAAACAAGTCTAACAAATATGGAATCATGTAGTAACTAAAAAAAGTGTTAAACAAATATATTTCATATTTGAGATTATTCAAAGTAGCCACCCTTTGCCTTGATGACAGCTTTGCACACTCTTTGCAATCTAGGCATTCTCTCAACCAGCTTCACCTGGAATGCTTTTCCAAAAGTCCTGAAGGAGTTCCCACATATGCGGAGCACTTGTTGGCTGCTTTTCCTTCACTTTGCGGCCCAACCTCATCTCAAATCATCTCAATTGGGTTGAGGTTGGGTGATTATGGAGGCCAGATCATCTGATGCCGCACTCCATCACTCTCCTTCTTGGTCAAATAGCCCTTACACAGCCTGGAGGTGTGTTGGGTCATTGTCCTGTTGAAAAACAAATGGATAGTCCCACTAAGCGCAAACCAGATGCGATGGCATATCGCTGCAGAATACTGTGGAAGCCATCCTGGTTAAGTGTGCCTTGAATTATAAATAACTCACTGACAGTGTCACCAGCAAAGCACCCCCACACCATCACACATCCTCCTTTATGCTGGGAACCACCAATGCAGAGATCATCCGTTCACCTACTCTGCATCTCACAAAGACACAGCGGTTGGAAACAAAAAATGCAAATTTGGACAGATCTCCACCGGTCTCATGCACATTGCGCGTGTTTCTTGTCCCAAGGAAGTTTCTTCTTATTGGTGTCCTTTAGTAGTGGTTTCTTTGCAGCATGAGAGACAGTTTCATCATAGCGCTTGATGGTTTATGCGACTGAACAAGAAGAAACTGTCAAAGTTTTAGACATTTTCCGGATTGACTGACCTTCAGGTCTTAAAGTAACGATGAACTGTCATTTCTCTTTGCTCATTTGAGCTGTGCTTGCCATAATATTGTCACGACTGACCACGAGAATCCAAATAAGTCAGATAAAGTTTGCAATGAATAACTTCAATCAGACCCCCTTTCACCAAAGGAATGAGTTTTGTCTCAACAGACCTTTTTGCCACTGAAACTCTAAGACGTTCAAAAGCGAATACTGGAACAATATTTTGAACGTAAAACATGGGCAATGGTCAGGGGCGATCTCTAGAACACTAACGTAATTATGTTTGTTATTTTGTGATGTCATTAAAAATTTCATAAAGGAAATACTGTAACTTGAAAAGTTCACACACTACATACAGTTGAAGTCGGAAGATAACATACACCTTGGCCAAATACATTTAAACTTAGTTTCACAATTCCTGACATTTAATCCTAGTACAAATGACCTGACTTAAGTCAGTTAGGATCACCACTGTATTTTAAGAATGTGATATGTCAGAATAATAATAGAGAGAATTATTTATTTCAGCATTTATTTATTTCATCACACTCCCAGGGGGTCAGACGTTTACAATTATTCAATTAGTATTTGGTAGCATTGCCTTTAAATTGTTTAACCTTGGGTCAAACGTCTTCACAAGGTCCTTCACTGTTGTTCTGGGATTGATTTGCACTTTTCACACCAAAGTATCTTCATCTCTAGGAGACAGAACGCGTCTCTTTCCTGAGCGTATGACGGCTGCGTGGTCCCATGGTGTTTATACTTGCGTGCTATTGTTTGTACAGATGCACGTGGTACCTTCAGGCATTTGGAAATTGCTCCCAAGGATGAACCAGACTTGTGGAGGTCTTGAGCAAATTTTTTTTTTTTTTTTTTTTTTGGGGGTCCCATGATGTCAAGCAAAGAGGCACCGAGTTTGAACTACATCCACAGGTATACCTCCAAATGACTCAAATGATGTCAATTATCAGAAGCTTCTAAAGCCATGATATCATTTCCTGGAATTTTCCAAGCTGGTTAAAAGCACAGTCAACTTAGTGTATGTAAACTTCTGACCCACTGGAATTGATACAGTGAATAATAAGTGAAATAATCTGTCTGTAAACAAATGTTGGAAAAATGACTTGTGTCATGCACAAACTAGATGTCCTAACCGACTTGTCAAAACTATAGTTTGTTAACGAGACATTTGTGGAGTGGTTGAAAAACGAGTTAATGACTCCAACCTCAGTGTATGTAAACTAGTTTGAATGACTCCAACCTCAGTGTATGTAAACTAGTTTGAATGACTCCAACCTCAGTGTATGTAAACTAGTTTGAATGACTCCAACCTCAGTGTATGTAAACTAGTTTGAATGACTCCAACCTCAGTGTATGTAAACTAGTTTGAATGACTCCAACCTCAGTGTATGTAAACTAGTTTGAATGACTCAAACCTCAGTGTATGTAAACTTCTGACTTCAACTGTAGATGAAGTTTCCATACTATGGGTTGTGCATATGATATGAAAAACTGTTTTTGTTAAGAGAGGGATGTGATTTGAGAAGCTATTAAAGAGATAATTGCCCCGTTCAGAGAGATCCCAGGCATTTCACGTAAATACATTAATGATTTCTTGCTCAAAGGGGGCGGCGGTTCGTGTGCAAAGTAAATGGTTATTGTAATTAAGAGTAGTTTCTGAATGTGTCAATGTTAAGTGTCTCTGTCCCTCTCTCTCCTGTCATTCCACTAGGGACCTGCTCTCAGCGTATTACGTCTCCAGTCAATAACCGATGCAGACTGTGTGTTTATCCTGTGTCCCCATGTAATTAGCTAGTATATAAATACTTAAACCAATGTGCAGTACTGAATCATAAGTAAAGTTTCAGGGTTTTGCAGATGCAAGGAGGTTATAACAGTTCAGAACGATGATATGATACGAGGTTAGGATTGATAAGTTGACTGTTTAAAAGGATGTAATAGGTAAAGACCTTTTAGAATTTAATTGGAAGATGGTAACTCTTTAAAGAACCTCTCTCGCGGTGCCCCAGATCCTAATGAGTTAATTGTTACATGATTCATTTAACAATTAAACATATTTAGGTAATTAGATCATTAACAGTCTTCAGATTAATGTTAAAGTCAAGTCACGACAAGGTGGAATCGGTCTTATACCAAAGGGGATATCTTCTGTAAACCAACCCTACCTTGTCACAACACAACTGATTGGCTCAAGCTTATTAAGAAGAAATTCCACTATTTAACAAGGCACACTTGCTAAATAAAATACATTCCAGGTGACTACCTCATGAAGCTAGTTGAGAGAATGCCAAGAGTGCGCAAAGCTGTCAAGGTAAAGGGTGGCTACTTTGAAGAATCTCAAATATAAAATATATTTTGATTTGTTTAACACATTTTTGGTTACTACATGATTCCATGTGTTATTTCATAGTTTTGATGTCTTCACTATTATTCTACAATGCAGAAAATAGTAAAAAATATATTTAAAAAACTTGGAATGAGTAGGTGTGTACAAACTTTTGACTTGTACTGTGTGTGTGTGGCACAGAGGTCAGTTGATTAGGTACACCATACCGTTTCTGCAGTCAGCATGCCAATTGCACACTCCCTCAAAACTTGAAACATCTGTAGCATTGTGTTGTGTGACAAAACTGCCTTTTAGTGTCCCCAGCACAAGGGTCGCCTGTGTATTGATCATGCTGTTTAATCAGCTTCTTGATATGCCACACCAGTCAGGTGGCAAAGGAGAAAGGCTCACTAACAGGGATGTTAACAAATTTGGTGACAAAATTTGAGAGAAATATGTTTTTTTGTGCATATGGAACATCTCTGGGATCTTCTATATCAGCTCATGAAACATGATGCGTTTATATTTTTGTTCAGTGTAAATTTAAATTGGCAAATGTAGTTGCAAGGTTTTCATCAATCAGAAACGTTTTACAAGATGAGATCCTATTCTTGTCTTAGGTAAAAACGCCCACATTGGTAAGCAGAGGCCTAGCATCCACATGGTAGGCAGAGGCCTATAGCATCCACATGGTAGGCAGAGGCCTATAGCATCCACATGGTAGGCAGAGGCCTATAGCATCCACATGGTAGGCAGAGGCCTATAGCATCCACATGGTAGGCAGAGGCCTATAGCATCCACATGGTAAGCAGAGGCCTATAGCATCCACATGGTAGGCAGAGGCCTAGAGCATCCACATGGTAGGCAGAGGCCTAGAGCATCCACATGGTAAGCAGAGGCCTAGATCATCCACATGGTAAGCAGAGGCCTATAGCATCCACATGGTAAGCAGAGGCCTATAGCATCCACATGGTAAGCAGAGGCCTATAGCATCCACATGGTAAGCAGAGGCCTATAGCATCCACATGGTAAGCAGAGGCCTATAGCATCCACATGGTAAGCAGAGGCCTATAGCATCCACATGGTAAGCAGAGGCCTATAGCATCCACATGGTAAGCAGAGGCCTATAGCATCCACATGGTAGGCAGAGGCCTATAGCATCCAAATGGTAAGCAGAGGCCTAGTATCCAAATGGTAAGCAGAGGCCTATAGCATCCACATGGTAAGCAGAGGCCTATAGCATCCACATGGTAAGCAGAGGCCTATAGCATCCACATGGTAGGCAGAGGCCTATAGCATCCAAATGGTAAGCAGAGGCCTAGTATCCAAGTTCATCATGAGGAAAAATATGTCTCAGATCTTACCTCTTTTTTTCCAAAGGATGGAAGCTTTTCCCTGAATTTCTGCCAAAAGATAAACAGGAAACATGAATTACTACAAGCAGTCCATCAATAGATGTTGAGAACTAACAACATCTCACCACCAGTTCTATTGGTGTTATGATAACATGTGTGTTTATCAATAATAAACACAGTAATTATAATACTGCTCGTTTTTTATGAAGTGAATTGTCACCAGCATGTCTAGGTATTTAGAGTCCGCCTTCTTCCTCTCTAGATCTCTCTTTAACTGCTGGTCCAGGGCATTCTCCCTGACCACCTCCTGAAACAAGTACTCCAGGTCTTTATCCTTCCCTCTCCTCTCCTTCTCCTCCCTCTCTTCTTGGGGTTCAGCTTTAAGGACATCCTGTGGGAAGTAACTGAAAGGCAGGACAAAGAGACATGATTGTGAATTGCTTTAACAAGTGAGCATGGCAATAGGAACAACAACAACAACCCTCAAATCTAGAAGTTAGCCTACCGTTGTGATGTGAGTGGAGTGTTTTGTACTGGCCTCTCCTCATCCTCCTTCTTCTCTTGTTTGAGATCAATTTTCAGGACATCCTGAGAGGGCTCATCACCATCAAAGTAACTGAAACACAAATCAGGTAAATAACAGTGTTGTAGTAAATCACAGGCTGAATGCGTTATGTTTCAAAAGCATAGAATGTAGCCGATGATGGTGACATGAGCCCTCCTAAATATTCCACAAACTTAGGAGATGTAAAAGGAGTTTTTATAGTATGCAGCTGCAGCAAGCAGGCTCATGTCCACAACACACAGAGGACCCATGCATAGGGACTAACGATGTCCTGGAGACTAGGGTTAGGGCTGGGGCCTGTGGACCTGAACACATCACATCACATGACATCACTGACTGACTGACTGTCCGTGTCACAGTACATGACAGAGCCTACTGCAGCTGTACTCTTCTGAGAGACTGGGAGTGTTCGACATTGCAATCAACTTTAAAGGCGAGTCTAGACTGACTGATCTACAAATCACCTTGAATCTCAAATAACTACTCAAAGGTATTTGTTGATCAGTCAGTCTGTCAGAATTTACCCATAATACATCACGGTTTTGATGCTCTCAAACACAGCCAGGAAGACAGTGCCTTACCAGTGGCTGCCTCTGTCCGGTGCTGACGGGGTTGAACGCCAGTGCTCAGATGTGGAGGGGTGGGCCTCCCTGGCTGGGCATGTCGGCCCTCTCTGGACAGTGTTCAGCAGATTAGTGATATGCTGTTCCCTGGACTCATCCATCTGAACCACTGCCCGCTACACCGCGAGGGAAAACCAACTGCATTAGTACAGAGTTAATCCTGATACATGCTAGATGCTATAGATTTATTCGAGATACGTAGCTACTTCGTAGCAGATATAGCTAGTTGTCAGCCGTGATAGTCAACGAGACTAAGTAACGAGAGTTGACTACCAACGACAACAACCCAAGCAAGCCACTACACACCAGATACACAGGTGCCTCTGTAACTAATGTTACACCACTAACCGATTTTCTCTCATTTTCTTTCCTCTTCAAGCCTCCCCATTTGGCGTACCACAGTCCGATCTCCCGGCCCTTTAGATGCGGGGGTGGACGGTTTGGTCCCCCACCTCTCCCGCCTCGTTCTCCCCGGTCCTCCCTCGACTCCGTTTCGGTGCTCCGCGGATGTCCACCACCACTCGACCCAGCTAGGCGGTCCCACCTCTCCCGGCTCCCATCCCGTCCGAATCCTCGACCTCCTCTTCGGCCACCTCGTCGGCCGCCTCTGCCCCCATAACCTCCATAACTCATAACGCCTTCAAAACCACAGAAACACAGCTATGGCAAGATAGCAGTGCAAGACACCGTCTGTAGACTTACAAATTGGGACTAGCCAGCTAGCTAAAATTGCTGCACTATTCGAAACCTTTGCCTTGGGATTTGCTAGCTAACGTTAGCTAGTAAACGTTAGCCGGCCCGTGGATCAAGTAGATGTGCTAAATTAATAATTGTATATCTCGAAGCGTGTACATATTTCAGATGAAGTTCAAAATACCTAAGTAGTTGAATGTGAAATAAATAAATAGCATTTCCGCTGATATCAAGAGAAAATTAGTATTTTTTTTTGCAAGGATGTGAGTCTTGTGTATAGATATATATCCTGTCGCATAGTTTACACAACAATGAAATAGTCGAAGGATGATGACGTTCCCCTCATGATTGGCCAGGGAGGATAGGCTTGGTTCACGCAACCCGGCGACACCCTGAAATACTCTGAATGCATGAAATGCTACAAATATATATGTTGTAACTTGTCACTCCAGGGTTTTTTTCTGGATCAAAATGGGGCTTGTTGTGAGTAGTGGGGGCATTGTAGAAGCCCTCACCAAAGAGATTTCGTTTTTTGCTGTTTTAAAGGGAATTTCCTGCAATGCTACATCCCTTTTTGCCATGACTTATGCCTTGTTCTTATGCTATCCGAGTGACTCAAACATTATAACAAAATCAATGTGGGTCCCATGAGAGAAGGAGAGAATTAAAAATATTAGATTCTCCCTGACTGTCTAGTTAAAATTTTAGTGATTGTTAGTTCTCAAAGATTATTTTATTTAAAAATATATAGGTCCGTTATCTTTTTCACATGAATTATATCTGGTGTTAGATGTTTAAGTTTTCAACGTTTTTTAATCATATTTTTTTGAATGGTGGCAACGAATTAAAAAATAAAATAATTTTGATTTCACCTTTATTTAACCAGGGAGGTCAGTTGAGAACAAGTGCTCATTTACAACTGCCACCTGGCCTAGATAAAGCAAAGCAGTGCGACACAAACAACAACACGGAGTTACACATGGAAAAAAACAAACGTACAGTCAATAACACAATAGAAAAAAGTCTATATACAGTGTGTGCAAATGTCGTGAGGAGGTAAGGCAATAAATTGCCAATAGTAGCGAAGTAATTACAATTTAGCAAATTAACACTGGAGTGATAGATGTGAAGATGATGATGTTCAAGTAGAAATACCGGTGTGCAAAAGAGCAAAAATTAAATAAAAACAATAAGGGGATGAGGTAGGTAGATTGGGTGGGCTATTTACAGATGGGCTATGTACAGCTGCAGTGATCGGTTAGCTGATGTTTAAAGTTAGTGAGGGAGATATAAGTCTCCAAATTCAGTGATTTTTGCAATTCGTTCCAGTCACTGGCAGTAGAGAACTGGGAAAAAAATGAATATGTAGCGAGGGCCAGCCGACGAGAGTATACAGGTCGCAGTGGTGGGTAGTATATAGGGCTTTGATGACAAAACGGATGGCACTGTGATAGACTGCATCCAGTTTGCTGAGTAGAGTGTTGAAGGCTTTTTTGTAAATGACATCGCCGAAGTCGAGGATCTGTAGGATAGTCAGTTTTACGAGGGTATGTTTGGCGGTGTGAGTGAAGGAAACTTTGTTGCGAAATAGAAAGTCGATTTTAGATTTAATTTTGGATTGGAGATGTTTAATATGAGTCTGGAAGGAGAGTTTACAGTCTAACCAGGCACCTAGGTATTTGTAGTTGTCCACATATTCTAAGTCAGAACCGTCCAGAGTAGTGATGCTAGTGAACCAGGCGAGGCAGTCATTTGAGAAACCAAGGCTGTTGAGTCTGCCGATAAGAATACGGTGATTGACAGAGTCAAAAGCCTTGGCCAGGTCGATGAAGACGGCTACACAGTACTGTCTTTTATCGATGGCGGTTATGATATCGTTTAGTACCTTGAGCGTGGCTGAGGTGCACCCGTGACCAGCTCGGAAACAGCGAAGAAGGTACGGTGGGATTTGAAATGGTCAGTGATCTGTTTATTTACTTGGCTTTCAAAGATTTTAGAAAGGCTGGGCAGGATGGATATAGGTCTGTAACAGCTTGGGTCTAGAGTGTCACCCCCTTTGAAGAGGGGGACGACCACGGCAGCTTTCCAATCTTTAGATCTCGGACGATATGAAAGAGAGGTTGAACAGACTTGTAATAAGGGTTGCAACAATGGCAGCGGATAATTTTAGAAAGAGAGGGTCCAGATTGTCTAGCCCAGCTGATTTGTGCGGGTCCGGGTTTTGCAGCTCTTTCAGAACATCTGCTATCTGGATTTGGGTGAAGGAGAAGTTTGGGAGGCTTGGGCAAGTAGCTGCAGGGGCTGCAGAGCTGTTGGCCGGGGTTGGGGTAGCCAGGAGGAAAGCATGCTTATTGAAATTCTCGATTATGGTGGATTTATCTGTGGTGATAGTGTTTCCTAGCCTCAGTGCAGTGGGCAGCTGGGAGGAGGTGTTCTTATTTTCCATGGACTTTACAGTGGAGTTAGATCTACAGGATGCAAATTTCTGTTTGAAAAAGCTAGCCTTTACTTTCCTGACTGACTGCGTGTATTGGTCCCCCTGACTTCCCTGAAAGGTTGCATATCGCGGGGACCATTCGATGCTAGTGCAGTCCGCCACATAATGTTTTTGTGCTGGTCGAGGGCAGTCAAGTCTTTAGTGAACCAAGGGATATATCTGTTCTTAATTCAATTTTTTTTTGAAAGGGACATGCTTATTAAAGAACGACCAGGCATCCTCTACTGATGGGATGAGGTCAATATCCTTCCAGGATACCCAGGCCAGGTCGATTAGAAAGACCTGCTCGCAATAGTGTTTTAGGGAGCGTTTGATAGTGATGAGGGGTGGTTGTTTGACCGCGGACCCATAGCGGATGCAGGCAATGAGGCAGTGATCGCTGAGATCCTGATTGAAAACAGCAGAGGTGTATTTGGAGGGCAAGTTGGTCAGGATAATATCTACGAGGGTGCCCATGTTTACAGATTTAGGGTTCCTTGATCATTTGTGCGAGATTGAGGGCATCTATCTTAGATTGTAGGACTGCCAGAGTGTTAAGCATATCCCAGTTTAGGCTACCTAACAGAACAAACTCTGAAGATAGATGGGGTGCAATCAATTCACTTAAGGTGTCCAGGGCTCAGCTGAGAGCTGAGGGGGGTCTATAACAGGCAGCAACAGTGAGAGACTTATTTCTGGAGAGATACATTTTTTAAATTAGAAGCTCGAACTGTTTGGGCATAGAACTGGATAGTATGACAGAACTTTGCAGGCTATCTCTGCAGTAGATTGCAACTCCTCCCCCTTTAGCAGTTCTGTCTTGACGGAAAATGTTGTAGTTGGGGATGGAAATCTCTGAATTTTTGGTGGCCTTCCTAAGCCAGGATTCAAACACTGCAAGGACATCAGGGTTGGCAGAGTGTGCTAAAGCATTGAGTAAAACAAGGAGGAGGCTTCTGATGTTAACATGCATGACACCAAGGCTTTTACAGTTACAGAAGTCAACAAATGAGAGCACCTGGGGACACGCAAGGCCTGGGTTAACCTCCACATCACCGGAGGAACAGAGGAGGAGTAGGATGAGGGTACGGCTAATATAGGGGAAACACTGCACACACACACACACAGTGAAGTCTCTAAGACTTTGTGCCAAGTGTAATGGAAGCTAATCCTTAATGAGGAGGTCAGGACCCTGAGATATTCAGTAAAAGTGCCTTTCTGTTTGATACGTTCATGGTGTGTTAGAGAATCTTCATTGACCACTCCAGGGGCCACCTGTGATTGTATCATCAAATCCTACGGAGGGCATTTAGGTCCAAAATAAGTACATATTAGGGTCAAATTAAATTCAAATAGAAGCCAAATCAAAACAATAAACGGAAAAGACTAAAAAAATGATTTAAACAAGTTCCTTGTTTTAATGCCTGTGGTGTGTAGAACACAGTAACATTATCTTATGGCTTTTTTCAAGAATCACTTAGCTGCAGTTGCCTTTCTGGCTCATATTGTATATATTGATCCAGAGCTGTTCGAAATTACTGGGGCTTCATATCCGAAGACACTGATGTTCTTCACTACGTGTTCAGTCTTCTGGCGCTCCCCCTAACAGAGAGTTTTTAATTGGACTGTGTTCAGATTGCCTTTAGCATTTTGCTGAAATCTGTTGAATTTATAGGGAAGTGAGATGTTATTATTTATTTTTTTACAGAGCAGAGCTAATTAGTGCCCTAAAGCATGGCAAATGTGAGCGAAGGAGAGAAGGAGAGATGAGAAGGAGAGAGAATGAGGGGAGTGGAGAGAAGGAGAGAGAGTGAGAGAAGAAGAGAGAATGAGAGGAGAGAGAATGAGAGAGAATGATAGAAGGAGAGAATGAGAGGAGAGAGAATGAGAAAAATGAGATGAGAGAGTATGAGAGAAGGAGAGAGAATGAGAGGAGAGAGAGTGAGAATGAGAGAAGGGAGAGAATGAGAAAAATGAGAATGAGAAAAATGAGATGAGAGAGTATGAGAGAATGAGAGGAGATAATGAGAGGAGAGAGAATTAGAGGAGAGGGACTTAGAGGAGATATATTGAGAGGAGATATAATGAGAGAAGGAGAGATAATGAGAGATGAGAGAAGGAGAGATAATGAGAGGAGAGAGAGTTAGATATATAATGAGAAGGAGAGATAATGAGAGGAGAGAGAGTCAGAGAAGATATAATGAGAGATGAGAGAAGGAGAGATAACTAGAGGAGGGAGTTAAACATACAGGGAGCAGGGGTAACTCTTGAGTGTAATACTGAAAGAAAGGGAGAGCTTTTAAGAGGGTGCAAGATTGAGGGAGAGAGAGAGAGTCATGCGTGTGAGACGTGTGAGGTAACAAGGAAGATCCCACATAAATCTGGAGTCCCTGTCATGAAACACGGATCATATTTTCACCAAGAGCCCTTTGAAATGCTCTTCCTCACCGTCTGCTTCTCTGACCTCTGAAGCTGTAATTCTCACAGTACTAATGAAGGAGTCTGTGACTCTCTTGTAAATGCTTACCATCCGTCAGTCTGTCTGCACCTCGTCCATCATTATGGCGGTGCCGCGTTAGACCCAATTGTCCAGCCAATGAATCAACCACAACACCACTACTCAACCTCAATAGAAATGACTTCAGTATCTATTACGTCAGGGGTGATGCTGCTATTCAATCAAATAAATGAAAATTTACATCAGCGTCCGTTTAAATGAAGGACAGGAGATTAATTATCTTTTTTTTTAACCAATATTTAGCCTTCTGTGTGTACCTAATGTGAGTCCCTATGTCTCATGAGGATATTTCACTTCCCACAATATTATACATTTAAGATCTGCCAGTAACCAGTTCTGACTGAAATGTATTCCGTTTGTGAGAAATATTATGGGAGAAGATATGAACGATTCACTATAAGTTTGGGTTTGAATCAGAGGTTTCCTCTGGCGTTGAAATTAGGGGGACAATCCAAACGTATCTCCTTCTGCTAGTGCCTTTTGTCTCAACTTGCGAGACAGGGAATGAGAGGGGTGGGGCAAAAGAGAAAGAGGGGGAGAGAGAGAACTGAGGACAGAGAAATAGAGTTAGCCAGAGGGGGAGGGTTGCTTTAGTATGGATTAAATAATTGACTATCCCTCCCCCATCTGTGTTTCCTTAAGGATGGTAAAGGAGTACCTCCCGGTGGTACCTGGCAACCAACAACCTTTGACCCCCCCCCATACTGAATTATTTAACCCAGAAGTGATGATGATTTACTGGTAATAACACTTTACATTGTGTTGCACTACACCTAAACAGCTTTTATTCTTCAAGTAACAAGAGTGTCATTATATTTTGTTAGTAGGAGGATGAGATGAAAGGGGTTTCAAGACAGATTATGAATGTGACATTGACCGTGTCAAGAGCTAAGACTCCTCGGACATAAAACAATGACAACAACGCTCCTCTTTCCCTAACAAAGCATTCCTTAACCCAGGACACTTCCTGTGCCCCTCAGTGTCTACCCTGGCCACAGAGGTCATTTTCAAAAAGCTAATAGCGGGGAGGTTAAAGCTGCAACAAGAACACAGAAGACGTGTCAGTCTCATTACAGCAGCGTGACCGGTACGTGGGAGAGAGACCGGAGGGGGAGGGACAGAACAGCTGAAATCACATTAGATAGAGGAAAGAGGAGGAGGACAATAACATTTCCACTGAGGACTGTTGGGAATAACTGGTTTAGTTACCACACACATAACAGGAACACAGAGACTTTATACTGTATCAGGTCTGTTGGTTATGTTATAGTTGATTAAAATCTATCAAGTGAATTTGTTTTGACTGATTCAATTCATTCAATTAGCATAGCTAAGTAATTGATATAGGTAAACAAACATTAATCCCAGCCTTCTCAGTGGTGAGCCATGCATCCTTCCTCAATGATTTCCAAATAAGAAGAAAAACGCTCATCTAAAAATGTGTACAGTATGGAAAGCAAACATCAATACCATATACTCACATGAATGAATACATGAGCAAGTGATGAGTTTATTTCCATTCTGCTTGGCTGAAGATGCTAAAACTTTTTTCAAAACACTGAAATGGTCTCTATTCATTACAAGGTCAAAAGTCAACTCATCTACTGGGACCCATTGGTTATGATTCATGAGCCATATGATTCATAAGCCATATGATTCATCAGCCAAGCCATATGATTCATAAGCCACATGATTCATAAGACATATGATTCATAAGCCAAGCTATATGATACATAAGCCATATGATTCATAAACCATATGATTCACAAGTGAAGCCATATGATTCATAAGCCATATGAGTCTATAAGCCAAGCCATATGATTCATAAGCCATATGATTCATAACCCAAGCCATATGATTCATAAGCCATATGATTCATAAGTGAAGCCATATGATTCATAAGCCATATGATTCATAAGCCATATGAGTCTATAAGCCACTTTTCTCTAACTTGCTTTTTTTGTTGCCTTAAACCATTGTGAACGTAAATGCATTTTACAGTGTTGTTTGAGGCATTTTTCTAGTATAAATATTTTATGAGCACATTCATAGGAAGGACAAAACATTATGTGACACGTGACAAAGCTTTTCTCTGCTGAAAGACACAAAACAACACAACACAGATGACACACAACGAAACACATCCTTTATGAAACATGAAATAAAACCTGGAGGCTCACATGAGTGTCTGAAATTGTCCCCAAACACAGTGTGGAGAAGAAGACGCAACGGCACCTTTTCATCCTCAGGAGGTTGAAGAAATGTGTCTTGGCCCCTAAGACCCTCACAAACTTTTACAGATGCACCATTGAGAGCCCTCCAGGACATCTACAGCACCCGGTGTCACAGGAAGGCCAAGAAGATCATCAAGCCACCCGAACCACCCGAGCCACGGACTGTTCACCCCGCTATCACCCAGAAGGTGAGGTCAGTACAGGTGCAACAAAGCTGGGACATATAGACTGAAAAGCAACTTCTATCTCAAGGCCATAAGACTGTTAAATAGCCATCACTAGCCGGATACCACCCGGTTACTCAACCCTGCACCTTAGAGGCTGCTGTCCTATGAGCATAGCCATGGAACACTGGTCACTTAAATAATGGAACACTGGCCACTTTAATAATGTTTCCAATCTGTTCAACCCATTTCATACACTATATACAGCACCAGTCGAAAGTTTTGACACACCTACTCATTCCAGGTTTATTTTTTTATATATATTTTTTACTATTTTCTACATTGTAGAATAATAGTGAGGACATCAACACTATGAAATAACACACATGGAATTGTGTAGTAACCAAAAAAGTGTTAAACAAATCAAAATATATTTGAGATTTGAGATTCTTCAAAGTATCCACCCTTCGTCTTGATGACAGCTTTGCACACTCTTGGCATTCTCTCAACCAGCTTCATGAGGTAGTCACCTGGAATGCATTTCAATTGACAGGTGTGGTTTGTAAAAAATTAATATGTGGAATTTGTTTCCTTCTTAATGCGTTTGAGCCAATCAGTAGTGTAGTGACAAGGTAGAGGTGGTATACAGAAGATAGCCCATATTATGGCAAGAACAGCTCAAATAAGCAAAGAGAAATGACAGTCCATCATTACTTTAAGACATGAAGGTCAGTCAATTCGGAAAAATTGAAGAACTTTGACCGTTTCTTCAAGTACAGTCGCAAAAAACATCAAGCACTATGATGAAACTGTCTCTCATGAGGACCGCCAAAGGAATGGAAGACCCAGAGCTACCTCTGCTGCAGAGGAGAAGTTCATTAGAGTTAACTGCACCTCATATTGCAGCCCATATAAATGCTTCAGAGTTCAAGTAACAGACATCTCAACATCAACTGTTCAGAGGAGACTGTGTGAATGAGGCCTGCAAAGAAACCACTAGTTAAGGACACCAATAAGAAAAAGAGACTTGCTTGGGCCAAGAAACACGAGTAATGGACATTAGACTGATGGAAATCTGTCCTTTGGTCTGACGGGTCCAAATTTGAGATTTTTGGTTCCAACCGATGTGTCTTTGTGAGACGCAGAGTTGGTGAATGGATTACCTCCGCATGTATGGTTCCCACTGTGAAGCACGGAGGAGGAGGTGTGATGGTGTGGGGGTGCTTTGCTGGTGACATTGTCTGTGATTTATTTAGAATTCAAGGCACAATTAACCAGCATGGCTACCACAGCATTCTGTAGCGATATGCCATCCCATCTGGTTTGCACTTAGTGGGACTATCATTTGTTTTTCAACAGGACAATGGCCCAACACACCTCCAGGCTGTGTAAGGGCTATTGGACCAAGAAGGAGAGTGATGGAGTGCTGCATCAGATGACCTGGCCTCCACAATCACCGACCTCAACCCATTTGAGATGGTTTGGGATGAGTTGGACCGCAGAGTGAAGGAAAAGCAGCCAACAAGTGCTCAGCATATGTGGGAACTCCTTCAAGATTGTTGGAATAGCATTCCAGGTGAAGCTGGTTGAGAGAATGCCAAGTGTGCAAAGCTGTCATCAATGCTACTTTGAAGAATCTCAAATATAACATATATCTTGATTTGTTTAACCATTTTTTTTCGTTGCTACGTGATTCCATATGTGTTATTTCATAGTTTTGATGTCTTCACTATTATTCTACAATGTAGAAAATAGTAAAAATAAAGAAAACCCTTGAATGAGGAGATGTCTAACCTTTTGACTGGTACTGTATACAAAAGTACGTGTACACCCCTTCAAAACTGTTGCTGACAGGTTTATACAATTGAGTACACAGCCATGCGATCTCAATAGACAAACATTGGCAGCAGAATGGCCTTACTAAAGAGCTCAGTGACCTTCAACAGCTCAGCCGCGAAGTGGTAGGCCACACAAGCTGATAGAATGGGACCACAGAGTGCTGAAGCACGTAAAAATGGTCTGTCTTCAGTTGCAACCCCCACTACCGAGTTCCAAACTGCCTCTGGAATCAACGTCAACACAATAACTGTTCTTCAGGAGCTTCATGAAGTGGGTTTCCATGGCCGAACAGCCGCACACAAGCCTAAGAGCACCATGCGCAATGCCAAATGTTGGCTGGAGTGGTGTCAAGCTCAGCGCCATTGGACTCTGGAGCAGTGGAAACGTGTTCTTTGGAGTGATGAATCACTCTTCACCATCTGGGTTTGGCGGATGCCAGGAAAACGCTACCTGCCTGAATGCATAGTGCCAACTGTAAAGTTTGGTGGAGGAGGAATAATGGTCAGGGGCTGTTTTAGTTCTAGTGAAGGGAAATCTTTAAGCTACAGCATACAATGACATTCTTCCAACTTTGTGGCAACAGTTTGGGGAAGGCCCTTTCCTGTTTCAGCATGACAATGCCCCCGTGCACAAATCGAAGTCTATACAGAAATGGTTTGTCGAGATCGGTGTTGAAGAACTTGACTGGCCTGCACAGAGCCCTGACCTCAACCCCACCGAACACCTTTGGGACGAATTGGAATGCAGACTGATCTATTAACTGATCTACTCCTCCAGGCTCTCAGCCACAGGAGGTTGGGTCCTCCAGGCTCTCAGCCACAGGAGGTTGGTCCCTCCAGACTATCAGCCACAGGAGGTTGGGTCCTCCAGGCTATCAGCCACAGGAGGTTGGTTCCTCCAGGCTATCAGCCACAGGAGGTTGGGTCCCCCAAGGCTCTCAGCCACAGGACGTTGGTTCCTCCAGGCTATCAGCCACAGGAGGTTGGGTCCTCCAGGCTCTCAGCCACAGGGGGTTGGGTCCTCCAGGCTATCAGCCACAGGAGGTTGGCTCCACTTGAGTGGCATGAGTCACTGATGTGATCTTCCTGTCTGGGTTGGCGCCCCCCCTTGGGTTGTGCCGTGGCGGAGATCTTTGTGGGCTATACTCGGCCTTGTCTCAGGATGGTAAGTTGGCGGTTAAAGATATCCCTCTAGTGGTGTGGGGGCTGTGCTTTGGCAAAGTGGGTGGGGTTATATCCTTCCTGTTTGGCCCTGTCCGGGGGTGTCATTGGATGGGGCCACAGTGTCTCCTGACCCCTCCTGTCTCAGCCTCCAGTATTTATGCTGCAGTAGTTTATGTGTCGGGGGGCTAGGGTCAGTTTGTTATATCTGGAGTACTTCTCCTGTCCTATCCGGTGTCCTGTGTGGATTTAAGTATGCTCTCTCTAATTCTTTCTTTCTTTCTTTCTTTCTTTCTTTCTCTCTCTCGGAGGACCATGCCTCAGGACTACCTGACATGATGACTCCTTGCTGTCCCCAGTCCACCTGGCCGTGCTGCTGCTCCAGTTTCAACTGTTCTGCCTGTGATTATTATTATTTGACCATGCTGGTAATTTATGAACATTTGAACATCTTGGCCATGTTCTGTTATAATCTCCACCCGGCACAGCCAGAAGAGGACTGGCCACCCCACATAGCCTGGTTCCTCTCTAGGTTTCTTCCTAGGTTTTGGCCTTTCTATGGAGTTTTTCCTAGCCACTGTGCTTCTACACCTGCATTTCTTGCTGTTTGGGGTTTTAGGCTGGGTTTCTGTACAGCACATTGAGATATCAGCTGATGTACGAAGGGCTATATAAATAAATTTGATTTGGGATAACTCAGACAGAGGAGCTAGTGATCTCCTTGTTGCCTCATTGGTGACGTTGATTGTAATAACAGGTCCATGTGGAGACTGTGAAGAATGAAACCTTCACCATTCTCTCTCTCTCTCTCTATTTCCTTATGGTGGAGACCCCAGATTGAATACTAAGGTGGGTACTATTCTCTCCAGCCTTTCTCTCTGCTCTCCCTTTCTGTCTTCTCTTTCATTGCGCTGCTGTCCCTTAGTCTCGAACCACCTTCACTCCACCTCACATAATCACTAAGTACTGCACCACCTCACCTCCTCACTTAGTCCTGCACCACCTCACCTTATCACTTAGTCCTGCACCACCTCACCTCCTCACTTAGTCCTGCACCACCTCACCTCCTCACTTAGTCCTGCACCACCTCACCTCATCACGTAGTCCTGCACCACCTCAAATAATCACTTAGTCCTGCACCACCTCACCTCCTCACTTAGTCCTGCACCACCTCACCTCATCACTTAGTCCTGCACCACCTCACCTCATCACTTAGTCCTGCACCACCTCACCTCATCACTTAGTCCTGCACCACCTCACCTCCTCACTTAGTCCTGCACCCCCTTCTCCCCACCTCACCTCATCACATAGTCCTGCACCCCTTTCTCTCCATATCACCTCCTCACTTAGTCCTGCACCACCTCACCTCATCACGTAGTCCTGCACCACCTCACCTTATCACTTAGTCCTGCACCACCTCACCTCATCACGTAGTCCTGCACTGCCTTCTCTCCACCTCAACTCCTCACTTAGTCCTGCACTGCCTTCTCTCCACCTCACCTCATCACATAGTCCTGCACCACCTCCCCCATCACTTAGTCCTGCACCACCTCACCTCATCACTTAGTCCTGCACGACCTCACCTCATCACTTAGTCCTGCACCCCCTCACCTCCTCACTTAGTCCTGCACCACCTCACCTCATCACGTAGTCCTGCACTGCCTTCTCTCCACCTCAACTCCTCACTTAGTCCTGCACTTCCTTCCCTCCACCTCACCTCATCACGTAGTCCTGCACCATCTCACCTCATCACTTAGTCCTGCACCACCTCACCTCATCACTTAGTACTGCACCCCCTCACCTCCTCACTTAGTCCTGCACCATCTCACCTCATCACTTAGTCCTGCACCACCTCGCCTCCTCACTTAGTCCTGCACCACCTCACCTCATCACGTAGTCCTGCACCCCCTCACCTCCTCACTTAGTCCTGCACCACCTCACCTCATCACTTAGTCCTGCACCACCTCACCTCATCACTTAGTTCTGCACCACCTCACCTCATCACTTAGTCCTGCACCACCTCACCTCCTCACTTAGTCCTGCACCCCCTTCTCCCCACCTCACCTCATCACATAGTCCTGCACCCCTTTCTCTCCATCTCACCTCATCACTTAGTCCTACACCCGTTCACTTAACCTCACCTCATCACATGGACACATAATGGACTTTTAAAGCACAGAATGGGCACAGGATATGTGTCCCAGAAGTCTTAAGCTGCGGCAAATAATGTTTTGTCACAAGATACACTTAAAAATATAGAGTTAAAAGGTCAAGATACACATAAAATATAGAGTTAAAAGGTCAAGATACACTTCAAATATAGAGTTAAAAGGTCAGTCCTTCTAGATCTGTCTTTCCAGTCTGCTTCCTGTGTGTGTGCATCAGTATTCTCTGTCCCCTCGTTGTCTTCCTGTGTGTGTGCATCAGTCTTCTCTGTCCCCTCGTTGTCTTCCTGTGTGTGATCATCAGTATCCTCTGTCCCCTCGTTGTCTTCCTGTGTGTGTGCATCAGTATTCTCTGTCCCCTCGTTGTCTTCCTGTGTGTGTGCATCAGTCTTCTCTGTCCCCTTGTTGTTTTCCTGTGTGTGTGCATCAGTATTCTCTGTCCCCTCGTTGTCTTCCTGTGTGTGAGCATCAGTATTCTCTGTCCCATCGTTGACTTCCTGTATGTGTATCAGTATTCTCTGTCCCCTTATTGTCTTCCTGTGTGTGTATCAGTCTTCTCTGTCCCATCATTGTCTTCCTGTGTGTATCAGTCTTCTCTGTCCCCTCGTTGTCTTCCTGTGTGTGTGCATCAGTCTTCTCTGTCCCCTCGTTGTCTTCCTGTGTGTGTGCATCAGTCTCCTCTGTCCCCTCATTGTCTTCCTGTGTGTGACCATCAGTCTACTCTGTCCCCTCATTGTGTTCCTGTGTGTGATCATCAGTATCCTCTGTCCCCTCGTTGTCTTCCTGTGTGTGTGCATCAGTATTCTCTGTCCCCTCGTTGTCTTCCTGTGTGTGTGCATCAGTCTTCTCTGTCCCCTTGTTGTTTTCCTGTGTGTGTGCATCAGTATTCTCTGTCCCCTCGTTGTCTTCCTGTGTGTGTGCATCAGTATTCTCTGTCCCATAGTTGACTTCCTGTGTGTGTATCAGTATTCTCTGTCCCCTCATTGTCTTCCTGTGTGTGTATCAGTCTTCTCTGTCCCCTCATTGTCTTCCTGTGTGTATCAGTCTTCTCTGTCCCCTCATTGTCTTCCTGTGTGTGTGTATCAGTCTTCTCTGTCCCCTCATTGTCTTCCTGTGTGTATCAGTCTTCTCTGTCCCCTCATTGTCTTCCTGTGTGTGTATCAGTCTTCTCTGTCCCCTCATTGTCTTCCTGTGTGTGTATCAGTCTTCTCTGTCCCCTCATTGTCTTCCTGTGTGTGTATCAGTATTCTCTGTCCCCTCATTGTCTTCCTGTGTGTGATCATCAGTATTCTCTGTCCTCTTCCTGATTCCCTTGTGTGTGTATCAGTCTTCTCTGTCCTCTTCTTGCTTCCTGTGTGTGCATCAGTATTCTCTGTCCCCTCATTGTCTTCCTGTGTGTGATCATCAGTATTCTCTGTCCTCTTCCTGATTCCCTTGTGTGTGTATCAGTATTCTCTGTCCTCTTCCTGATTCCCTTGTGTGTGTATCAGTCTTCTCTGTCCTCTTCTTGCTTCCTGTGTGTGATCATCAGTATTCTCTGTCCTCTTCCTGATTCCCTTGTGTGTGTATCAGTCTTCTCTGTCCTCTTCTTGCTTCCTGTGTGTGATCATCAGTATTCTCTGTCCTCTTCCTGATTCCCTTGTGTGTGTATCAGTATTCTCTGTCCTCTTCCTTATTCCCTTGTGTGTGTATCAGTCTTCTCTGTCCTCTTCTTGCTTCCTGTGTGTGTGTCTCTTCTGACCCACCACATACACTGCTGCTTCTGTTTATTATCTATCCCGTTGCCTAGTCACTTTATCCCTACCTATATGTACATATATACCTAAATGACCTCGTACCCCTGCACATCGACTCGGTACTGGTACCGTGTATGTAGCCAAGTTATCGTTACTCATTGTGTTATTATTTTTCTATATATTCCTTGTGTTATAATTTGTATATTTGTTTAATACTATTTAACTTTTTTTATGAGAAGGGCCCTTAAGTAAGCATTTCACTGTTAGTCTACACCAGTTACTTATGAAGCATGTGACCAATAACAATGTATTTGATTTGTGTGTGTGTGTGTGTATCAGGTTTCTCTGTCCTCTTCCTGCTTCCTGTGTGTGTATCAGGTTTCTCTGTCCTCTTCCTGCTTCCTGTGTGTATCAGGTTTCTCTGTCCTCTTCCTGCTTCCTGTGTGTGTATCAGGCTTCTCTGTAATCTTCCTGCTTCCTGTGTGTATCAGGTTTCTCTGTCCTCTTCCTGCTTCCTCTGTGTGTATCAGGCTTCTCTGTAATCTTCCTGCTTCCTGTGTGTGTATCAGGTTTCTCTGTCCGCTTCCTGCTTCCTGTGTGTGTGTATCAGGCTTCTCTGTCCTCTTCCTGCTTCCTGGGATGTATCAGTCTTCTCTATCCTCTTCCGGCTTCCTGTGTGTGTGTGTATCAGTCTCACTGTCCTCTTCCTGCTTCCTGTGTGTGTGTGTATCAGTCTCACTGTCCTCTTCCTGCTTCCTCTGTGTGTGTATCAGTCTTTTCTGTCCTCTTCATGCTTCCCGTGTGTGGGTATCAGTCTTCTCTGTCCTCTTCCTGCTTCCTGTAGGCTTCGTTGAGCAGCTGTATCTCCTCGCGGTAGCCTCCCGTCTCCTGTTTCTGCCTGCGACTGTTCTGCCGGTGGGCCTCCACCGTGTCAGGGATGTTGATGTTGATGTTGTCCACCTCGGGGTTGCCACTGTTGGGGATGAGCAGTGAGTAGGAGGCTGTCTCCCCCAGGTCACAGGAGACAAAGCGGTTCTCCTTCCGAGAATAGCGCAGCGACGGGGAGCGGGCGTGGGTGGACGACTGGCTGATGTTAGAGATGATGGACACGCTGTCCATGGCCTCCTCGTTGTCACAGATCTCCAACACCTCCAGGTGGATCTTCACATTGGTGTCCCCCATTGCCACCTCTCCTACCTCCACCTCCATCCCCACTCCCCCGTCCGGGTCCCTGGTGGTGGGGTCGTCTGCACTGGGCTCGTGGCCTACAGACTTGGAGCGGTAGACCTCCACCTTCTTGGCAGCGTGGGGGGAGATAGTGAGGCCGTCGCTGCTGACCTCATAGGTGGAGAGGGAGAGGGTCTTCCCTGTGGGGGAGTGCAGGGAGACGGTGCCCTGGAAGGCACACAGAGGGATGGCCAGACCTCCCCCAGATCTCTGTAAGGACACAAGACAAACACAGACTCCAGTCAAAATCTAGGAGAGCAATAACTATGCATTTTATCTACGGCATATACAGCAGCACACTTTCAAATACAGAGACATCTCAGGGTACACCCCTAATTACATAAGGGACAGATTAAAACAATTGAATAAAAACATATTAATATATTAACTGGTATATTGTTAAGTTGATGATGTACAGAATGTGTACGTAAACACAGATTTCATTCTGAGAGAGCGAGAGAGCGAGAGAGAGAGAGAGAGAGAATGAGAGAATGAGAGAGAGATGAGAGAGCGATGAGAGAGAGAGAGAGAGAGAGAGAGAGAGAGAGAGAGAGAGAGAGAGAGAATGAGAGAGTGTAAGAGTGAGAGAGAGAGAGAGTGAAAGAGAGAGAGAGAGAGAGAGAGAGAGAGAGAGAGAGAGAGAGAGAGAGAGAGAGAGAGAGAGAGAGAGAGAGAGAGAGAGAGAATGAGAGAGTGTAAGAGTGAGAGAGAGAGAGTGAAAGCGAAAGAGAGAGAGAGAGAGAGAGAGAGAGAGATAACAATGGCAGGTTGTCTAACTGGTTATATTGAGTGTAGAACTCTTGACTAAGATGAGTGAATTATTTAGACGATGTGATCTGGTGATGTGATTGCCTCTGACCGAGGCGTAAGGTATAAGCGTGGATAATGATCTATCACTCTGACGTTCTCTCTATCTTAAACCCCCCTCGTTCCTTTCTCTCTCCCTTATCTGTCTTACCCTCTATCTCCCATTGTCTCTCTTTCTCTCTATCCCAGAGAAAGAGAGACAACTAAAGCTTTGAGACAACAATATGCCTGCTGTGGCTCACAGTCACACTGGGAACAAAACACACTGTGCCAGTCCAAATACTGCATCAAGCCCATCAGCAGAGCAACGAGTTAGGGGAGAGGGAGAGAGGGGAGACAGAGAGAGAGAGAGAGAGTAACAGAGCTAGAGAGAGAGAGAGAGAGAGAGATGAGGACAACATCAATTCACACACCACTCCATGACCCCAACAGGGCGACATGTTTCCAACCTACGCTCTAAATCAGTGTTACTAAATCCTCCCAGAGAGAGACATAGAGTGGTACTAAATCCTCCCAGAGAGAGATATAGAGTGGTACTAACTCCTCCCAGAGACATAGAGTGTTACTAAATCCTTTGAGGGAGAGACATAGAGTGGTACTAAATCCTCCCAGAGAGACATAGAGTGGTAATAAATCCTTTGAGAGAGAGACATAGAGTGGTACTAAATCCTTTGAGAGAGAGACATAGAGTGGTACTAAATCCTCCCAGAGAGACATAGAGTGGTAATAAATCCTTTGAGAGAGAGACATAGAGTGGTACTAAATCCTTTGAGAGAGAGACATAGAGTGGTACTAAATCCTCCCACAGAGACATAGAGTGATACTAAATCCTCCCAGAGAGACATAGAGTGATACTAAATCCTCCCAGAGAGAGACATAGAGTGGTACTAAATCCTCCCAGAGAGACATAGAGTGATACTAAATCCTCCCAGAGAGACATAGAGTGATACTAAATCCTCCCAGAGAGAGACATAGAGTGGTACTAAATCCTCCCAGAGAGACATAGAGTGATACTAAATCCTCCCAGAGAGAGACATAGAGTGGTACTAAATCCTCCCAGAGAGACATGGAGTGATACTAAATCCTCCCAGAGAGAGACATAGAGTGGTACTAAATCTTCCCAGAGAGACATAGAGTGATACTAAATCCTCCCAGAGAGACATAGAGTGGTACTAAATCCTCCCAGAGAGAGAGACATAGAGTGATACTAAATCTTCCCAGAGACATAGAGTGGTACTAAATCCTCCCAGAGACAGAGACATAGAGTGATACTAAATCCTCCCAGAGAGACATAGAGTGGTACTAAATCCTCCCAGAGAGAGAGACATAAAGTAATAGTGAACGTCAGCCTGTCTTTATAGAGTCACTGAGAGGTCAAAGACCTCTTCCTTAGTATCTCTCCTCACAGTGGAAAACAGAAGCTAGCGGCTTGTAGCAGTGGTTTAGAGGCAGTGGACTATAGAGTCCTGACAGTTAACAGAAAGCATCAACATACCACAAACCCAACACAACCCTGCCTGCTTTCATCTGCTCATAGCACAGCACTGTGCAGCATGTGGCCTTCTGTTTCTCAGTTCCTAATGTGTTTATATAAATGTTACACGTGTATATTTACGGATGACCATTCAGTATGTATTATGTAACTTCTTCTTAACACAAAACTACACCAACACACACACACACCCACGCACGCACGCACACACACACACACACACACACACACACACACACACACACACACACACACACACACACACACACACACACACACACACACACACACACACACACACACACACACACCACACACACACACACACACACACCACACACACACACACACACACACACACACACACACACACCACACACACACACACACACACACACACACACACACAGAGTGTTTGGGCCAGTAACTGAAAGGTTGCTGGAATGAATCCCCGAGCCGGAAGGTGAAAAATCTGTTGATCTTAAATTAAACACAATTTTGTTGCTGCACAGCAGGAATTCCAGGAAGTGTATTCCAAGGTTTTAAAAGGCTTCTCTAAAGAAATGTCCACTTTAAAATGTCAGAGTTGATTTGCCCTAATGAAAAATGTATCAACCCCTATGAAAAATGATCATCTACATAATAACACATTTCCTGTTGCTGTAAGATTTCCTGCTATAGCAAACTGGCTCAAATGAAGATCCTACATGCGTGAAACCCTAATTGCTGCAGGGTGGCCGTTAGTAAGATCCCTGGGGTCACGGCAGATCCTTGGCCGTGACTCCAGTCTACGAGGGCGTCTCAGGGGGAGCTGGGATATACAAAAAAAACACATTTACATTTAATTTACATTTAAAATATAAGCACCCCTATTTGACTTGCCCTTTGACACACACACACACACACACACACACACACACACACACACACACACACACACACACACACATCAACACGCACGCACGCACGCTGCAGAGGCACACTAAAAGGATTTTACAGCCAAGCCTCGTTCTAATCCACAACACAGTAGCGCTGTAGAAAGCAGCGCATTTGTTTGTGTCTGTATGGAACATGGTGTGTCTGGAGTACAATATGTGTGTAACTACTTCTGTGTGTGTGTGTGTGTGTGTGTGTGTGTGTGTGTGTGTGTGTGTGTGTGTGTGTGTGTGTGTGTGTGTGTGTGTGTGTGTGTGTGTCTGTGTGTCTGTGTGTGTGTGTCAAATAAAATAGTATTTGTCACATGCGCTGAATACAACAGGTGTTTATTGTGAAATACATACTTACGAGCCCTAAACCAACAATGCAGAGTTAAAAAGTAAGAACAATTTGCTAAAAAATAAAAGAGGAGATATTAACACTGTAAAACAACAATAACCAGGCTATATACAAGGAGTACTGGGTAGAGTCAATGTGTGGGGGTACCAGGTAGCTGAGGTAATTAATATTTACATGTAGGTAGGGGTAAAAGTAACTTGACAATCAGGATATATAATAAACAGAGTAGCAGCAGGTATGTGAAGAGTAGGAATGAGTGTCTATGTGTGTGTGTGAAGCGTCAAAAGGCATGTGTGTGTGTGTGTGTGTGTGTGTGTGTGTGTGTGTGTGTGTGTGTGTGTGTGTGTGTGTGTGTGTGTGTGTGCGAGTGAGTGAGTGTGCGTGCGTGCGTGTACGAGTGCGTGTGTGTGTGTGTGGGTGTGTTGGAGTGTCAGTGTAGTACGTGTGAGTGCGTGGGTAGAGTCCAGTAAGCATTGAGCTGGTGCAAAAAAATAACAATAGGGTGTCCAGGTGACCATTTCATTAACTCAGCAGTCATATGGCTTGGGGGTAGAAGCTGTTCAGTAGTCTTATGGCTTGGAGGTAGAAGCTGTTCAGTAGTCTTATGGCTTGGGGGTAGAAGCTGTTCAGTAGTCTTATAGCTTGGGGGTAGAAGCTGTTCAGTAGTCTTATAGCTTGGGGGTAGAAGCTGTTCAGCAGTCTTATAGCTTGGGGGTAGAAGCTGTTCAGCAGTCTTATAGCTTGGGGGTAGAAGCTGTTCAGCAGTCTTATAGCTTGGGGGTAGAAGCTGTTCAGGAGCCTTTTGGCCGCAGACTTGGCGCTCCGGTACAGCTTGCTGTGCGGTAGAAGAGAGAACCGTCTATGACTTGGGTAGCTCTAGCCTTTGACAATTTTAGGGCCTTTCAATAGAGATTGTGTCATCTGGGGATCTGTTGGGGCGGTATGCAAATTGGAGGGGGTCCAGGGTGACTGGGATGATGGTGTTGATGCGAGCCATGACCAGCCTTTGAAAGCATTTCCCAGCTACAAATGTGAGGTCTTCGGGGCGATAGTCAGTAAGGACAGGTTAACTTGCCGTTTTTGGACAAAGGGACTACGGTGGTCTGCTTGACACATGTAGGTATGTCAGTGAAGACATTTGGCAGCTGGTCAGCCCATGTCCTGGTAATTCATCTCATGAGCATAGAAGGCATTTAGCTCATCTGGTAGGCTCTGGTAGGCTCTGGTAGCCTCGAGTCACTGAGCAGTAGGGCTTTCCCTTTGTACTCCGTGATAGTTTGCATCAGAGTCGGTGTAGAAGAATTCGATCTTAGTCCTGAATTGACACTTTGCCTGTTTGATGGATCGTCTGAGCGTATGTGTTGAGAACCCTGTCCCAAAATTACTAAGCGTTAACTACTAGCCCACAGTGGTATTGTTCAGAAGACCTGTCCGAATCTATCGAGAGTTCACTACTAGCCCACAGTGGAATCGCTCAGAAGCCCTGTCCCAATCTACCAAGAGCTCACCACTAGCCCACAGTGGTATCGCTCAGAAGCCCTGTCCCAATCTATCGAGAGTTCACTACTAGCCAGCAGTGGCATCGCTCAGAAGCCCTGTCACAATCTACTGAGAGTTCACTACTAGCCCACAGTGGTATCGTACAGAAGCCCTGTCCCAATCTATCGAGAGTTCACTACTAGCCAGCAGTGGCATCGCTCAGAAGCCCTGTCACAATCTACTGAGAGTTCACTACTAGCCTACAGTGATATCGCTCAGAAACCCTGTCCCAATCAACCAAGAGTTCACGACAAGCCCACAATGGTATTGCTCAGAAGCCCTGTCCCAATCGACCAAGAGTTCACCACTAACCCACAGTGGTATCGCTCAGAAACCCCGTTCCAATCTACAGAGAGTTCACTACTAGCCCACAGTGGTATCGCTCTGAAGCCCTGTCCCAATTTACTCAGAGATCACGACAAGCCCACAGTGGTATTGCTCAGAAACCCTGTCCAAATTTACTGAGAGTTCACTACTAGCCCACAGTGGTATCGCTCAGAAGCCCTGTCCCAATCTACCAAGAGTTCACCACTAGCCCACAGTGGTATTGCTCAGAAACCCTGTCCAAATTTACTGAGAGTTCACTACTAGCCCACAGTGGTATCGCTCAGAAGCCCTGTCCCAATCTACCAAGAGTTCACCACTAGCCCACAGTGGTATCGTTCAGAAGCCCTGTCCCAAACTACCGTGAGTTCACTACTAGCCCACAGTGTTATCGCTCAGAAGCCCTGTCCCAATTTACTGATTACTAGCCCACAGTGGTATTGCTCAGAAACCCTGTTCCAATTTACTGAGAGTTCTCTACTAGCCAACAGTGGAATCGCTCAGAAACCCTGTCCCAATTTACAGAGAGTTCACGACAAGTCCACAGTGGTATAGCTCAGAAACCCTGTCCCAATTTACAGAGATTTCACTACTAGCCCACAGTGGTATCGCTCAGAAGCCATGTCCCAATCTACTGAAAGTTCACTATTACAGTTGCCCACAGTGGTATCGCTCAGATCTCACTGTCACTTTCTAAGGTAACGCCTGTGGCTGGATGGCTGCCACCTGGAGCAGAATGACACTGTTACTTCCTCTCTGTTCTGTTGTCTCCTCTTCCAGGTTTCTTGTGGCGAGCGCATTCATTTTTTCTCTTAAAATCAATTCTTTTGGGACTCAGTGCCCCACAAAACTTGAGAGGAAAACATCACATTCTGGCAGCGATGTTGGAGAAAAGCAGACTTTTCTAACAGAAAGAAAGTGTAGGATATATTATGTTGTAAAATAGAAAGTGTAGGATATAGTATGTTGTAAAATAGAAAGTGTAGGATATAGTATGTTGTAAACAGAAAGTGTAGGATATAGTATGTTGTAAACAGAAAGTGTAGGATATAGTATGTTGTAAAATAGAAAGTGTAGGATATAGTATGTTGTAAATAGAAAGTGTAGGATATAGTATGTTGTAAACAGAAAGTGTAGGATATAGTATGTTGTAAACAGAAGTGTAGGATATATCAAGTGTGGATATAGTATGTTGTAAACAGAAAGTGTAGGATATAGTATGTTGTAAACAGAAAGTGTAGGATATAGTATGTTGTAAACAGAAAGTGTAGGATATAGTATGTTGTAAACAGAAAGTGTAGGATATAGTATGTTGTAAACAGAAAGTGTAGGATATAGTATGTTGTAAAATAGAAAGTGTAGGATATAGTATGTTGTAAACAGAAAGTAGACAGTATAGGGTACAGTATGCTGTAAACAGAAAGTAGACAGTGTAGGTTTCAGTACATTGTAAAACAGAAAGTAGACAGTATAGGGTACAGTATGTTGTAAACAGAAAGTAGACAGTATAGGGTACAGTACATTGTAAAAACAGGCTACTGTGGGGCAGATAGAATTGGACTATGATCTTTGCTCAATCGTCACTGAAACTGCATCTATGTATAGTGTAGGGTAACTAGTCACCTGACTTTGCAATCCATGACACCGGTATTTTACTGCAGCTGAACATGAGTAGGGTTGGTTTATACATGAGGAGAATCTCAATTGCATTTCCTTGATTCCTCGTACCCACTCTACTTGCCTCCTTCTCAAAACCCATTGCATGAAGAGGCCAGAGGTCCTCGTCGCTAGTCATGAGAACTCTCTGATTTCTCCTGTCTGTCAGCTCAATGTCACTCAGTCTGATTTCTCCTGTCTGTCATCAATATCATTCAGTCTGACTTCTTCTGGCTGTCAGCTCAATGTCATTCAGTCTGATTTCTCCTGGCTGTCAGCTCAATATCATTCAGTCTGATTTCTCCTGGCTGTCAGCTCAATATCATTCAGTCTGATTTCTCCTGTCTGTCAGCTCAATATAATTCAGTCTGATTTCTCCTGGCTGTCAGCTCAATATCATTCAGTCTGATTTCTCCTGGCTGTCAGCTCATTCAGTCCACTAACAGTTAGTGTCAGAAACCCATTACCAGAAAAGGTACAACTCACACACATGCATGTAAGCACGTGTACAGGTGTGTGTGTGTGCGTGTGTTTGAGATCGGGGACTGAGTGGGTGGTCTCAAACGGGGATGAAAAACATCTCTTTCTCCGTTGCCTGCAGCAGTGGAGAGACTGTATAGTCTACATCCCTACAGCTGTGGACTTATTATTAACATATGGCCAAACCTCCTTCACACCTTTCACTGTAGCTGCTCACATCAGGCCTGGAAACAGACCGAAGACACTATCTACAGAACGGAATCTGAATTAGACTCAGAGTTCACAAAGAGTGTTAATGGATTTCATGGTGCTACATTAAACACCTTGGTTTAGATGTAAGGCTTATCATGAGTAGTGAGACTTTAGAATTATAGGGTTATATCTGAATAAAATGAGGATTCCTAACACCACAACGGTCAAATACAGAGTACGACTCTACTATTCTGAGGTACTGTAAGTGGTTAACTAAGACAGGAAGGACAGCAAGACAACATAGTGTCATTTACATGTAGGCCTACAGGTATCTCCTGTTGTCATGTTCGTGTATTGAAATGATTTCAGCCATTGATTGATGCTTTGATTACTGACATGAATCTGGGTAACTGTGGTTCAAATGACAGCCAATAACATGACTGTGACTGTAATGTGACTCTGTCCAATGACTGGCAATTCAATGCAAGCACAAGTCCACCACACACACACACACACACCAACTACTAAGCATTTCATAGACTTCAGAGAGGTCTACTTTCTTTGGGACCTGAATATTGACTGGTCTTCATTTAAGCTGTCCGCTCAAGACGAAGCTTCTTACTGTAACCAGTGCCTGTAATCTGGTTCAGGTTATTAATCAACCTACCAGGGTGTTTACAAACACTACAGGAACAAGATCATCCACATGTATTGATCACATTTTTACTAACACTGTAGAACTTTGTTCTAAAGCTGTATCCGTACCCATTGGAGGAGGAGAATCGTTACAGCCGCTCTGACATTGCTCATACATATATTTATATATTCTTAATTACATTCTATACTTAGACTTGTGTGTATTGGGTATATGTTGTGAAATTGTTAGATATTACTTGCTAGATATCACTACACTGTCGGAGCTAGAAACACATAGCATTTCGCTACACCTGCAATAACATCTGTTAGAACACGTGTACGTGACTAATCAAATGTGATTTAAAACAGACTGTTAGAACTGTTAAGGCTCCACGGACTGATGAGGAATTGAAAAACTGTATGGTTGAAAGAGATGAGGCAGAAGAAGTGCATAATAAGTCTGACTGGCTGACTTACTGCAAATTGATCAATTGTGTGACTAAGCTCCCCAAAAAAATAAGAAATTGTATTATGATGCCAAGATCAATGATAGAAATAATAATGGAAAAAGTCTTTGGAGTACTTTAAATGAAACTTATGGGCAGAAAGACAAATTCAACTCCATCTTTCATTGAATCAGATGGCTTACTCATCACAAAACCATTTGATGTTGCTAATTATTTTAATGATTACTTCATTGGCAAAGTGGGCAAACGTAGGCAGGAAATGCCAACAACGAACAGCGAGCCATCAAATTCGAGCATAAAAAAAAATAATAATGAAAGAAAAGCATTGGAAAATTGAATTCTGTAAAGTTAGTGTGGGAGAGGTGGAAAAATTATTGTTATCCATAATGACAAACCTCCTGGCATTGACAACTACTGAGGATGGTAGCTAACTCTATAGCCACTCCTATCTGTCATATCTTTAATCTGAGCCTGGAGGAAAGGCTTTGTCCTCAGGCCTGGAGGGAAGCCAAAGTCATTCCGCTACCCAAGAGTGGTAAAGCGGCCTTTACTGGTTCTAACAGCAGACCTATCAGCTTGCTGCCAGCTCTTTGCAAACTGTTAGAAAAAATTGTGTTTGACCAAATACAATGCTATTTCTCTGTAAACAAATTAACAACAGACTTTCAACATGCATATAGAGAAGGGCACACTACATGTACTAGAGGTAGACCGATGATGATTTTTCAACGGTGCCGATTATTTGAGGACCAAAAAAAGCTGATACCGATTAATTTTTATATATATTTGTAATAATGACAATTACAACAATACTGAATGAGCAATTTTATTTTAATTTAATATAATACATCAATAAAATCAATTTAGTCTCAAATAAATAATGAAACATGTTCAATTTGGTTTAAGTAATGCAAAAATAAAGTGTCGGAGAAGAAAGTAAAAGTGCAATATGTGCCATGTAAAAAAGCTAACGTTTCAGTTCCTTGCTCAGAACATGAGAACATATGAAAGCTGGTGGTTCCTTTTAACATGAATCTTCAATATTCCCAGGTAAGAAGTTTTAGGTTGTAGTTATTATAGGAATTATAGGACTATTTAATTCTATACCATTTGTATTTCATATACCTTTGACTATTGAATGTTCTTATAGGCACTATAGTATTACCGGCCTAATCTCGGGAGTTGATAGGCTTGAAGTCATAAACAGCACAATACTAGAAGCACAGCGAAGAGCCGCTGGCAAATGCAGGAAAGTGCTGATTGAATGAATGCTTACGAGCCTGCTGCTGCCTCAGTCAGACTGCTTTATCAAATATCAAATCATAGACTTATATTAATATATTATATTATTAACTTATTATAATATAATAACACACAGAAATACGAGGCTTAGGTCATTAATATGGTCAAATCCGTAAACTACCATCTCGAAAACAAAACCTTTATTCTTTGAGTGAAATACGGAACCGTTCGGTATTTTATCTATCGGGTGGCATCCCTAAGTCTAAATATTGCTGTTACATTGCACAACCTTCAATGTTATGTCATAATTATGTACAATTCTGGCAAATGAATTACGGTCTTTGTTAGGAAGAAATGGTCTTCACACAGTTCGCAACGAGCCAAGCAGCCCAAACTGCTGCATATACCCTGACTCTGCTTGAACAGAACGCAAGAGAAGTGACACAATTTCCCTAGTTAAAAGAAATTCATGTTAGCAGGCAATATTAACTAAATATGCAGGTTTAAAAATATATACTTGTGTATTGATTTTAAGAAAGGCATTGATGTTTATGGTTAGGTACACATTGGTGCAGCAACAGTGCTTTTTTTCCGCGAATGCGCTTGTTAAATCATCACCCGTTTGGCGAAGTAGGCTGTGATTCGATTATAAATGAACAGGCACCACATCGATTATTTGCAACACAGAACAAGCTAGTTAAACTAGTAATATCATCAACCATGTGTAGTTAACTAGTGATTATGTTACGATTTATTGTTTTTATTAGATAAGTTTAATGATAGCTAGAAACTTACCTTGGCTCCTTGCTGCACTGAGTAATAGTTAGTCAACATGCCACGAAGTCTCCTCGTGGAGTGTAATCGGCCAAAATCTGTGTCCAAAAATTCAGATTACCGATTTTTATGAAAACTTGAAATCGGCCCTAATTAATTGGCCATTCTGATGAATCGGTCAACCTCTAACATGTACTACGCTGACACAAATGACTGATGATTGGTTGAAAGAAATTGGTAAGAAGATTGTGGGAGCTGTATTGTGGTTGAGAAAACGTATGTGTCATGGCCTTTCAACCTCTGCCATATCGTGGATTCAGAGCTATCTATCTAACAGAACTCAAAGTGTTTTCTTTAATGGATGTTTCTCTAATGTCAAACATGTAAAGTGGGGTGTACCTCACACGGCAGCTGTCTCGGCCCTCTACTCTTTTCTATTTTTACCAATAACCTGACACTGGCATTAAACAAAGCATGCGTGTCCATGTATGCTGATGATTCAACCATATGCGCATCAGCAACCACAGCTAATGAAGTTACTGTAACCCTTAACTGTCACGACTTCCGCAGAAGTTGGTGCCCCTCCTTGTTCGGGCGGCGTTCGGCGGTCGACGTCACCGGCTTTCTAGCCACCGCTGATCTATGTTTCTTTTTCCATTTGTTTTGTCTTGATTGTACACACCTGGTTTCCATTACGTTATGATTTAATCCCTATTTAACCCACTGGTTCCCACATGGTTTTGTGCGTGTTTGTTCTTTGTTAAGTGGTCGCTCTTTTGTGTCGAGCTGGAATATTTTTCCCTGTATGGAATAAGTTTGTGATTTTAAGTACGTTTTTACTCAGTTCTGTGTCCTGCGCCTGACTCCGTCCTACCCGCTGCACACTGACACTTGACATTAACAAAGAGTTGCAGTCTGTTATGGAATGGGCGGCCAGAAATAAACTGGTCCTGAACATCTCTAAAACTAAGAGCATTGCATTTGGTACAAATCATTCCCTAAGATCTAGACCTCAGCTGAATCTGGTAATGAATGGTGTGGCTGTTGAACAAGTTGAGGAGACTAAATTACTTGGTGTTGCCTTAGATTGTAAACTGTCATGGTCAAAACATATAGATTCAATAGTTGTAAAGATGGGGGAGGTCTGTCTGTAATAAAGAGATGCTCCGCTTTTTTGACAACACACTCCAAAAAGCAAGTTCTGCAGGCTCTAGTTTTATCTTATCTTGATTATTGTCCAGTCGTGTGGTCCAGTGCTGCAAAGGGAGACCTAGTTAAGCTGCAGCTGGTCCAGAACAGAGTGGCACCTCTTGCTCTTCATTGTAATCAGAGGACTGATATAAATACTATGCATGCCAGTCTCTCTTGGCTAAGAGTTAAGGAGAGACTGACTGCATCACACAATGTGTTGAAAATCCCAAAGTGTTTGC
Source organism: Oncorhynchus nerka (assembly GCF_034236695.1). Lineage (NCBI taxonomy): Eukaryota > Metazoa > Chordata > Actinopteri > Salmoniformes > Salmonidae > Oncorhynchus > Oncorhynchus nerka. The sequence goes on from NC_088406.1 coordinate 11,335,554, forward strand.
ACAGTCAACATACACACAGCTCTAACACACACACACACTTACCCCACCATCCATACCACCGGGGGTCTTTTCACAATCCCCAAATCCAGAACAAATTCAAGTAAGCATATAGTATTATATAGAGCCATTACTGCATAGAACTCCATTCCATCTCATATTCCTCAAATACACAGCAAACCTGGTTTACAAAAACAGATAAAGCAACACCTCACGGCACAACACCTCTCCCCTATTTGACCTAGATAGTTTGTGTGTATGCATTGACATTTAGGCTATGTGTACCATTTTCTTTTTATTATTACGTAGTACTGTCCTTGAGCTGTTCTTGTCTATTAATGCTCTGTATTACTTCATGTCTCATGTTTTGTGTTGGACCCCAGGAAGAGAACCTGCTGCTTTTGCAACAGCTAATGGGGATCCTAATAAAATACCAAGAAATACCAAAAAACAGCAAGGGACATATTGGAGGGTAATATCATATGATGGCTCCACAACAAGGGACATATTGGAGGATTATATCATATGATGGCTCCACAACAAGGGACATATTGGAGGATAGTAACATATGGTGGCTCCACAACAAGGGACATATTGGAGGGTACTATCATATGATGGCTCCACAACAAGGGACATATTGAAGGATAGTAACATATGGTGGCTCCACAACAAGGGACATATTGGAGGATACTATCATATGATGGCTCCACAACAAGGGACATATTGGAGGATACTATCATATGATGGCTCCACAACAAGGGACATATTGGAGGATAATATAATATGATGGCTCCACAACAAGGGACATATTGGAGGATACTATCATATGATGGCTCCACAACAAGGGACATATTGGAGGATACTATAATATGATGGCTCCACAACAAGGGACATATTGGAGGATACTATCATATGATGGCTCCACAACAAGGGACATATTGGAGGATACTATAATATGATGGCTCCACAACAAGGGACATATTGGAGGATACTATCATATGATGGCTCCACAACAAGGGACATATTGAAGGATAATATCATATGACGGTTATACAACGAGGGACACTAGGTCTATATGATAACAGTGCTTCTTAATTCTGTTCCTGGAGACACAGAGGGGTGCACATTTTTAATATTTGCCACAGCACCACAAACACCTGATTTAAATCTAAAGCTTGATGATAAGTTGATCATTTGAATCAGCTGTGTAAAACTAAAATGTGCCTTTGGGTTCCCAGGACCAGGACGAATAAACACTGGGTCAGGCTATTCAGGTCAATGTGACGCAGCCTTGGTGTAAACATGTCTTTACCTAGCTAGCCTTTTGTCCTGAGACATGTTCCTTTCTAAATGTACGCCACTTGTTGGTTTGGTCTAAAGAAGATGTTTTCAACTCTGACCCTACGAGATCCGGAGCCTGCTGGTTTTCTGTTCTACCTGATAATTAATTGCACACATCTGGTGTCGCTCGTTTAAATCAGTCTCTGATTAGAGGGGAACAATAAAGAAAAATGCAGTCAAACTGGCTTTGAGGTCCAGAGTTGAGTTTTAGGGTCCTAAAAGTTAATTTATGTTAGCCTATTAGGGAAACGTTGGGAGGTTAGCTACCTGTCTGGGGGTCCTCTCTGATTTACTCCTACACCACTCCCAGTCCGTCAGCTCCATTTTTCTGCCCTCTACATGCGACAGTCTCCGTTCCGTTCCCTCGAACACTGACGACGTGTCAGTGAGGTTGAGGTCCTCGCAGTCCCGGGAGCTGGATCCACAGAAGAAGCTGTCCTGGTCTCCGTGGTTATCGTGAGGAAACTGGAGGCAGTCTGCCAGCGCGAGGGCCTCTCCCCCACCTGCCTCAGCCTCGAGAAGCAGCTCGCCATGCTCATGCAGTGAGGAGCTGTCTACTTCACGTGGGGTCATGAACTCGAGCTCGGCCTGCAGGCTCGCGACGCCAGAGCTGTCCAGCACAGCAAGTTGGTTTTCTGTGAAGTTGAAGAGGTTTTGATAGGAAGACTTTTCAACGGACGGGCTGAGGTGGGGTTTGGTTGCGTGGGATAACTTGTATATTCCGTATCCTTGTTGGAAGGAGAGGTTAAACTCAAACCTCCTCTTCTTTGCTGTGGGAAGAAAATTCTTAAATGTAGTGACTTTTGCAACAAATAAAAACAATCTATGCATATTACATTTATATTACTTTGAATTGTTTAAACGACAGTGATGTAGGCTTATGTGTTTCAGACACAAATATTGTTTCATTGTAACAATTGGTGTCCGTGTAAATGTGTTTAATGTGTAGGCCTATACTGTATGTTAAGGGGAATAATACTGGGCGTTTTATTCTCATAGGCATATAGGCTATGTTAAAATGTTACGTTGCTTTAGAGAAACCTCTGGTTTGCACCCATATGTTTTTCAGCTCACTGGCCCTTTACAATCAGAGGGCATCATAGCCTACCGGTGGGCTCACGCTCTGTGTCCCGCGGGCAGTTGATGAAGCAGCCGCACGGAAGGTGGATCCAGCGCTCGGAGAGCATGAACACTGGCGTGACGACAGGCGCCAGCAGGGTCAGGAAGAAGCTCACAGTTCCCACCACCTCCAGGGACGGGCTGCGCTCGTTCACAGCATGACGCACGAGCACCACAGTCTGTGGATGAAACAGCATGTACTTAAACCCATATGGCCTAATTCATGAATCTAACGCACCATTAGATTATGACATCAGGTAATGTGAGGAAGCTGCCCCACCACCCACCCCCTGTGTAATTCTCACAAAAACCACTTTGTTCAACTAAAATGCATCTGACTCATCAACAGACCAACAAAAAATCACTATAACAAAATGATTCTGAGTTAAAGTTGTTCTAATATCTCGTCATTGAGAAAACGTAATGTACACTGAGTGTGTAAAACGTTAGGAATACCTTTATAATATGGACTTGCAACCCCCCTTTGCCCTCAGCACAGCTTCAATTTGTTGGGGCGTGGACTCGACAAGGTGTCACAAACTTTCCACAGGGATGCAGATTGTAGAATATTCACATGAAAATCTGTCACAATTGAATGCTAACCTAGCTATAGTGAGGATATTAACAGTGAGATGTGCAATTCCATTTAGTTTCAATATTACATTTACTCAATTAAAATAAGATAGCCTACCTACTAGTCTCTAGCTTTTAAGTTTAATTACAAAAAAAAAATGCTAAACAAAATTCATTAAATAGGTTTTAAGACACTAATCTTCAGGGGTCAAGTTACCCCATGGGGGCTTTTTTGTGTCTGCAATTGGATAGCGTTCTTATGGGGGGTAGTTACCCCACTTTACCCTACATGTTTATAGATTAGGCATAAAGCCTATTCAATGTGGCATTGCAGGAAATACACTGTATACAATGTAATATACCTAGTTGAAACCCTATTTGTTATAAAAGCATGCATACGATTTGATATTTCTTAATCTACACATTTTTCCATCTCTAGGCCACTCACCATCATCGGCATCCACAAGACAACTCTCACTACCGCTAGGATCATGGAGAAGCGCTTTTGTGCAAAGAACACCGGGGATTCCCAGTTACTGTTGGTTCCATCCCTCAGTACACCGTCAGAGGTAGGGATTGGGCAGGTATATGTTTCCACTGTGCCCCGTACCCCTAGCCCTTTCCCCGACCCAACCGGAAACAGCTCGTTGTAGGCACTGAAACTTCTGTCCAAGCTATCCCGAGAGAAGGACGGGAGGTCGCAGAGAGGCGCAGACCCGTCCCCTCTCAGATCCCTGGCGATATCCAAGTAGCTCGGGTAGAACGTCCTCTGTGGCTCCCTGGAACACAGTAGCTGGTAGGTGAGAGGAACGAAGAATAAGACCAATCCGCAGAAACACACAGTGTACAAAGAGAAAAGGATCAGAACGTAAAAGCTGTGGCTCTCTGGGAAACAGCCTAGAGAGACCGGGGTGAAAGTCCCCCAGCCGCACAGGGGTAGTACACTGACGGCCAGGCTGACTACCCACACCCCGGCTATCGCCCACATCACGCTTAACGGCCGAGGACTTCTTTCTCGCTTAGTAACGTAGAAGGTGTAGGCTGCGATAAGGCAAGCCTTCATATTGCTGGAGAGTCCTTGGAACACATAGAGAAGTCCCGATAACGTGCATATGGTCACCGACCCTCCCTCTCCATCTCTCTCCCACTGGAGGAGCATGAAGAGGGAGAGAGGTATTACGCTGAGCAGGTCGTCCACGGACATTGAAGCCACGATGAGCCACAGGATGGTTTTCCACCTCATCTGGATGAAAAAGATGAGAGAATACACACCTCCCACGAAGGTAGCAGCGGCGATGGCAACGCACAAGCCGAAGAGAAGCATGCTTATGTGTCTTTGCGCCTCTGTGAGGTCCGTCCTCTCGTAGCTCGCAGTGAAAAGGCTGCTGTTGTTCGGCAATGGGGAGCTGAGAGTCGAGGACATTTTTATTTAGATAACTTTGTTGACCTGGCTTGTGTTGCCCAATGTTCAGCCGCTCATATATATATATTTTTTAAACATCTTTGAAACAATGCCTAAACGTTACACAAGTTAGAATGGCACACAAAGGCTAGACTACATCCCTGGTGAGTCACGCTATATTTGAGCAGTCCAGTTGGATATATCTTAACCTTAACGGAAAGTAGCTTCCAGAATAGTACACTTTTTAACACTACCAGTGCACTTTAGATGCGCACTGGAGGAGATAGACATCAATGCTCCTCGAGGATGATCCGGGATTTATGTTCTAACCGAGCAGCGCGTGCTGCGCTTTGTCTCCAGCAGCCGGTTTACAAACAACACACTCTCGTCACGGTCTTTTCTCATAATGGCAGAAGGGCGGGCTGTAATTTGTGGTGTGCTTGTATTTATCCTGTGACACATTTATACAAGTGTTCGTTGCTCCTAGTGTGTAATTAACATGTGGTTCTTGCATATCCCAGCAGGGAGTGGGGTCACGGCCAGGGTCACCTTGTCCAGCGTCCCTGGAGAAGTAGGGTTTAAAGTGCCTTGCTCAAGGGCACAGTAACAGATTTTTCACTTTTTCAGCTCCGGGATTTGAACTGGTGACTTTTTGGCTACTGGCCAAATGCTCTAACCTTGAAGCTAGCTACCTGCCGTGTGTGTGTGTGTGTTTGTGTGTGTTCATTAGCGCTAGCCCATAGCTTGTCTCACTCAGTAGATTCATATGGCATGAACTGAGCTCCAGCTCCTCACTACCTGAGTGATGTGTGTGTATGTATGTATGTATGTATGTATGTGTCTGTGTGTGTGTGTGTGTGTGTGTGTATGTCTGTGTGTGTGTGTGTGTATCTATGTGTGTGTCTGTGTGTGTGTATGGCTGTGCGTCTGTGTGTGTGTGTGTCTGTATGTCTGTGTGTGTCAGTGCATGTCTGTGTGTCTGTGTCTGTCTGTTAGTGTGTGTGTGTCTGTGTGTATGTGTCTGTTAGTGTGTGTGTCTGTTAGTGTGTGTGTCTGTGTGTGTGTCTGTGTGTGTGTGTCTGTTTGTGTGTGTGTGTATATGTGTGTCTGTTAGTGTGTGTGTCTGTTAGTGTGTGTGTCTGTGTGTGTGTGTGTGTGTGTATATGTGTGTCTGCGTGTTTGTGTGTCTGTTAGTGTGTGTGTCTGTTAGTGTGTGTGTGTGTGTATATGTGTGTCTGCGTGTCTGTGTGTATGTGTCTGTTAGTGTGTGTGTGTATATGCGTGTCTGTGTGTATGTGTCTGTTAGTGTGTGTGTGTATATGTGTGTCTGCGTGTCTGTGTGTATGTGTCTGTTAGTGTGTGTGTGTATATGTGTGTCTGCGTGTCTGTGTGTATGTGTCTGTTAGTGTGTGTGTGTGTATATGTGTGTCTGTGT
>NC_088406.1:11346420-11491420 GCF_034236695.1 Oncorhynchus nerka
CATAACACAATATAATATAACACATCATAACACATTATAACACAACATAACACAACATAACACATCACACATTATAACAAATAACACATTATAACACATCATAACATATAACACATTATAACACATCATAACACATCATAACACAATATAATATAACACATCATAACACATTATAACACATTATAACACATCATAACACATCATAACACATTATAACACATTATAACACATCATAACCCATCATAACACAAAACACATCATAACACAACAAAACACATAACACATTATAACATATAACATATAACACATTATAACACATCACACATTATAACATATAACACATTATAACACATAACACATTATAACATATAACATATAACACATTATAACACATAACACATTATAACACATAACACATTATAACATATAACATATAACACATTATAACACATTATAACACATAACACATTATAACACATAACACATTATAACATATAACACATAACACATTATAACATATAACACATTATAACATATAACATATAACACATTATAACACATAACACATTATAACACATAACACATTATAACACATAACATATAACACATTATAACATATAACACATTATAACACATAACACATTATAACACATAACACATTATAACATATAACACATCATAACACATCACACATCATAACACATCACACATCATAACACATAACACATTATAACATATAACACATAACACATTATAACACATAACACATTATAACATATAACACATTATAACATATAACACATTATAACATATAACACATTATAACACATTATAACATATAACACATTATAACACATTATAACATATAACACATTATAACACATAACACATTATAACATATAACACATTATAACACATAACACATAACACATTATAACATATAACACATTATAACACATAACACATTATAACATATAACACATTATAACATATAACACATTATAACACATAACACATAACACATTATAACATATAACACATTATAACACATAACACATTATAACATATAACACATTATAACACATAACACATTATAACATATAACACATTATAACATATAACACATTATAACATATAACACATTATAACATATAACACATCATAACACATCATAACATATAACACATTATAACATATAACATATAACACATCATAACATATAACACATTATAACATATAACACATTATAACATATAACATATAACACATTATAACACATAACACATTATAACATATAACACATTATAACATATAACATATAACACATTATAACATATAACACATTATAACATATAACACATTATAACATATAACACATCATAACACATCACACATCATAACACATCACACATCATAACACATAACACATTATAACACATAACACATTATAACATATAACACATCATAACACAAGGTAACAAAATATAACATATAACACATCATAACACATCTCAGCCTCTGGAATGTTTGTCATGGTCCGACATCCAAGGACAACCAGTGAAATCAATACGAGTCTGTGTGTGTGTGAGCGCGTGTGTGTGTGAGTGAGTGTGAGAGAGAAATAGATCCTCCTGCCACAACCCGAGGGACAGTCAGTGAGAAGTGTAGTGTGATTATTCAACCTGAGGGACAGTCAGTGAGAAGTGTAGTGTGATTATTCAACTTGAGGGACAGCCAGTGAGAAGTGTAGTGTGATTATTCAACCTGAGGGACAGCCAGTGAGAAGTGTAGTGTGATTATTCAACCTGAGGGACAGTCAGTGAGAAGTGTAGTGTGATTATTCAACCCGAGGGACAGTCAGTGAGAAGTGTAGTGTGATTATTCAACCTCAGGGACAGCCAGTGAGAAGTGTAGTGTGATTATTCAACCTGAGGGACAGCCAGTGAGAAGTGTAGTGTGATTATTCAACCTGAGGGACAGCCAGTGAGAAGTGTAGTGTGATTATTCAACTTGAGGGACAGCCAGTGAGAAGTGTAGTGTGATTATTCAACTTGAGGGACAGCCAGTGAGAAGTGTAGTGTGATTATTCAACCCAAGGGACAGCCAGTGAGAAGTGTAGTGTGATTATTAAAACTCAGGGACAGTCAGTGAGAAGTGTAGTGTGATTATTCAACTTGAGGGACAGCCAGTGAGAAGTGTAGTGTGATTATTCAACTTGAGGGACAGCCAGTGAGAAGTGTAGTGTGATTATTCAAAGTCAGGGACAGTCAGTGAGAAGTGTAGTGTGATTATTCAACTTGAGGGACAGCCAGTGAGAAGTGTAGTGTGATTATTCAACTTGAGGGACAGTCAGTGAGAAGTGTAGTGTGATTATTCAACTTGAGGGACTGCCAGTGAGAAGTGTAGTGTGATTATTCAACTTGAGGGACAGCCAGTGAGAAGTCTAGTGTGATTATTCAACTTGAGGACTGTCAGTGAGAAGTGTAGTGTGATTATTCAACCTGAGGACAGCCAGTGAGAAGTGTAGTGTGATTATTCAACCTGAGGGACAGCCAGTGAGAAGTGTAGTGTGATTATTCAACTTGAGGGACAGCCAGTGAAGTGTAGTGTGATTATTCAACTTGAGGGACAGCCAGTGAGAAGTGTAGTGTGATTATTCAACCCAAGGGACAGCCAGTGAGAAGTGTAGTGTGATTATTCAACCTGAGGGACAGTCAGTGAGAAGTGTAGTGTGATTATTCAACCCGAGGGACAGTCAGTGAGAAGTGTAGTGTGATTATTCAACCTCAGGGACAGCCAGTGAGAAGTGTAGTGTGATTATTCAACCTGAGGGACAGCCAGTGAGAAGTGTAGTGTGATTATTCAACCTGAGGGACAGCCAGTGAGAAGTGTAGTGTGATTATTCAACTTGAGGGACAGCCAGTGAGAAGTGTAGTGTGATTATTCAACTTGAGGGACAGCCAGTGAGAAGTGTAGTGTGATTATTCAACCCAAGGGACAGCCAGTGAGAAGTGTAGTGTGATTATTAAAACTCAGGGACAGTCAGTGAGAAGTGTAGTGTGATTATTCAACTTGAGGGACAGCCAGTGAGAAGTGTAGTGTGATTATTCAACTTGAGGGACAGCCAGTGAGAAGTGTAGTGTGATTATTCAAAGTCAGGGACAGTCAGTGAGAAGTGTAGTGTGATTATTCAACTTGAGGGACAGCCAGTGAGAAGTGTAGTGTGATTATTCAACTTGAGGGACAGTCAGTGAGAAGTGTAGTGTGATTATTCAACTTGAGGGACTGCCAGTGAGAAGTGTAGTGTGATTATTCAACTTGAGGGACAGCCAGTGAGAAGTCTAGTGTGATTATTCAACTTGAGGGACTGCCAGTGAGAAGTGTAGTGTGATTATTCAACCTGAGGGACAGCCAGTGAGAAGTGTAGTGTGATTATTCAACCTGAGGGACAGCCAGTGAGAAGTGTAGTGTGATTATTCAACTTGAGGGACAGCCAGTGAGAAGTGTAGTGTGATTATTCAACTTGAGGGACAGCCAGTGAGAAGTGTAGTGTGATTATTCAACCCAAGGGACAGCCAGTGAGAAGTGTAGTGTGATTATTAAAACTCAGGGACAGTCAGTGAGAAGTGTAGTGTGATTATTCAACTTGAGGGACAGTCAGTGAGAAGTGTAGTGTGATTATTCAACTTGAGGGACTTCCAGTGAGAAGTGTAGTGTGATTATTCAACTTGAGGGACTTCCAGTGAGAAGTGTAGTGTGATTATTCAACTTGAGGGCCTGTCAGTGAGAAGTGTAGTGTGATTATTCAAAGTCAGGGACAGCCAGTGAGAAGTGTAGTGTGATTATTCAACTTGAGGGACTTCCAGTGAGAAGTGTAGTGTGATTATTCAAAGTCAGGGACAGCCAGTGAGAAGTGTAGTGTGATTATTCAACTTGAGGGACTTCCAGTGAGAAGTGTAGTGTGATTATTCAAAGTCAGGGACAGCCAGTGAGAAGTGTAGTGTGATTATTCATTTTTGCCTATTCGTTTTTCTTATGTGTTGTAATACTATCATTATTTTTGCTCATTACTAACAGTATATTATATTCCTGTCTTTGATCATTGTCACTACTGTATATGTTTATTTTGAGAATGTGTAAATTCAATTCAATGTGTATATTTAATTGAATTTAATTGAAAGACAGAGAGAGAGAGAGAGAGAGAGAGAGAGAGAGAAAGAGATACAGAAAGAGAGAGATGGAGAGAGATAAGAGAGAAAAAGAGAAAGAGAGCGAGGCCTCATCCTATAATGTTTTGTGTTGTTCAAGGTCTCCACTATGAAGGATAGTTCTGGTTGCCATAGTGTTGGTCTCCACTATGAATGAGAATTCTGGTTGCCATAGTGTTGGTCTCCACTATGAAGGAGAGTTCTGGTTGCCATAGTGTTGGTCTCCACTATGAAGGATAGTTCTGGTTGCCATAGTTTTGGTCTCCACTATGAACGAGAATTCTGGTTACCATAGTGTTGGTCTCCACTATGAAGGATAGTTCTGGTTGTCATAGTGTTGGTCTCCACTATGAAGGAGAGTTCTGGTTGCCATAGTGTTGGTCTCCACTATGAAGGATAGTTCTGGTTGCCATAGTTTGTCTCCACTATGAAAAAGAGTTCTGGTTGGTCATAAGGTTTATGGCTGTCCATATTTCATTCATCTAACGTTGATCTACTTCGACTATATACAGTCATCTAGATAACTAGGGTGTTATGATAACCATGTACTACTAAACTCAACAATAAAATAAACTTCACTTTTTCAGGACCCTGTCTTTCAAAGATAATTGGTAAAAATCAAAATAAATTCACAGATCTTCATTGTAAAGGGTTTAAAACCTCTTAAAGAGCATGTGAATTTTTTCAGCTTTTTGTTAAAAATCGCGCAAAATTTCAACGTCCTGCTACTCATGCCAGGAATATAGTATATACATATGATTAGTATGTGTGGATAGAAAACACTCTGAAGTTTCTAAAACTGGTTAAATCATGTCTGTGACTATAACAGAACGTGTGTAGCAGGCAAAACCCCAAGGAAAACTGTTCACAAAAAACAAAAACAAATATCCCTCCGCCAGTACTCAGTATTGTCTATGGCAAGGTAAAATAGATAGGGCCCAGTTTACAATGCCTACAGCGTCCACACGATGTCGCCAGTCTTGGCAATTGGGTTGAAGTTAATCCTTGGTGAAATGAAGAATAGGCACTTCCTGTCATCGGGTACACCGGAGGAAGTTTTGAAAGAGAGAATATCGACCAAGATTTCAAGACTTGCTGCTATTGAATACAGATCGCCCCGTGATCAATTTGATCGATTATTAACGTTTACTAATACCTAAAGTTGGATTACAAAAGTAGTTTGAAGTGTTTTGTCAAAGTTTATAGGCAACTTTTTTAATAAAAAAAAATGACGTTGCGTTTTGGAAAGCTGTTTTTTCCTGGATCAGACGGGCTTCATAAATGGACATTTTGGGTATACATGGACGGATTTAATCGAAAAAAATACCCAATTGTGATGTTTATGGGACATATAGGAGTGCCAACAAAGAAGCTCGTCAAAGGTAATGAATGTTTTATATTTTATTTCTGCGTTTTGTGTAGCGCCGGCTACGCTAATTCTTTTGTTTTACGTCCCCTTCAGGTATTTCGGGGGGGTGCATGCTATCAGATAATAGCTTCTCATGCTTTCGCCGAAAAGCATTTAAAAATCGGACATGTTGGCTAGATTCACAACGAGTGTAGCTTTAATTGAGTACCCTGCATGTGTGTTTTAATGAAAGTTTGAGTTTTATCGAGTACTGTTAGTTGTCACTCTGAAATTTCCCCTGATGTTGATCCCTGTACAGGGACCGCAGCCATAAAAGGTTTTAAACACTGTTTCCCATGCTTGTTCAATGAACCATAAACAATTACAGTTTTTTACTATCACTTTGGCACTAATTTCGGAACCTTGATGTCATTTTTCAAAACTCTAGACACAAAACTCACAACCAATGATCAAAATGCAAATTTTTCAACACTTTTTCCAATTGCTTGGATACAATACACATAAAGCTAAGATAATTTGTTCACTGAACTAAAATCACCTGTTTAACATCAAAGTATTACCATTTCAAAATGCAATTCACACATTATGTAACGACCGTTGTTGGTGGAAGAAGGTGAGGACCAATGCGCAGCGTGGTACAAGTTCATCTTTTTAATGTAAACTGAACACTGAATAACAAAACAACAAAGAAACAACCGAAACAGTTCTGTCTGGTGCAGACACACAAAGACAGAAAACAACCACCCACAAAACACAATAGAAAACAGGCTCCCTAAATATGGTTCTCAATCAGAGACAACGATTCACAGCTGCCTCTGATTGAGAACCATACCAGGCCAAACATAGAAATAGCAAATCATAGAAAAACTAACATAGACAACCCACCCAACTCACGCCCTGACCATACTAAAACAAAAGACAAAACAAAGGAACTAAGGTCAGAACGTGACAGTACCCCCCCCCCCCCCCCACCAAAGGTGCGGAATCCGGCCCCAAAACCTGAACCTATAGGGGAGGGTCTGGGTGGGCGTCTGTCCGCGGTGGTGGCTCTGACCCCACCATAGTTTCTCCGCCTCTTTATCCAATTGGACTACATTATCTATGGATGTAATATTTCATCATCATTCTTTGTTAGATACTGTTTCTATGGTCCCATGTACCACTTTTCAAGACCATGTTTTCAGATTTGACATTACTGTATCACTTTATTAGGTACACCTATCTAGTACTGGGTAGGACCCCCTTTTGCCTCCACAATAGCCTGAATTATTCATGGTGTTGTACGTTAAGAGATGCCATTCTGCACACCACTGTTTAAACAGCTGTTATTTGAGCATTTGTGACCTTTCTGTTAGCTTGAATGAGTCTGGACATTGTCCTCTGGCCTCTCTCATTAACAAGTTGTTTTGCCCACAGAACTGCCGCTCACTGAATGTGTTTTGTTTATCGCACCATTCTCTGTAAACTCTAGAGACTGTAGTGCATAAAAATCCCAGGAAAGCAGCTGTTTCTGAGATGCTGGAATCACCATGTGTGGCATCAATAAAGTTGCTTAGATTACTCATCTTGCCCATTCTAATGTTTGGTCGAACAACATCTAAAGCTCTCTACTCTATGTACTCTATATATTGAGTTGCAGGCAGCCACATGATTCGCTGTTCGAAGGTAACCTTCCTTGATGAGCTAAATCAGGTCTGTAGAGCTGATGGTGTGACCTATATAATTGTGTGGGATAATGTCAGGTTTTTCCCCACATGGAGGTGGAAGGTATATGATAGGCACCCTCACGAACAAGCCACCCTTCTCCAGGCCATGGATGACGCATGCAATGACATCACGGCAGACCAGTGTCAGGCCTGGATTCGCCCGAAGATTCTTCCCAAGATGTTTGACTAATGAAAACATCCATTGTGATGTGGATAAGAACCTGTGGCCAAATCCACAAGACAGAGTTGATGGAAATATAGAAGTACAGTAATCAATCCTTTGTTTTGCTTTTTCCAGTTGACGTTTTACTGTAGTTAAAAAAAAAATGTAGCTTTTTATTTTGCTTTGATTCAAAGAAACCTATGTTGTGATTTTATTGTATTTTATCAATACATTTCCTATTTTGTTCAATGATTCCACTGTGTCTGTAGTATTCTCTCTACTAGTCCTTTTACAGTGATGATTTACATGTAGTAGGATAATGAAACATGTATCACATACTTTGTACTACAATATTTAATGATTGTATGAACAACTACACAGTGAAACTATCGGTATCTTGTGTGTGTGGGATCTAAATGAATGTTCATATGGTATTTCATGATGAATTAGTTATTTGAACCAATGATTCTGCAAGTGCAAGGTTTCTATAAAGATATGAATGCACAATGAAATGTTTTGAACATTGGACAGCCTTTGTTACAAGTGATGACCGTATTGAGTTTTGTGTCTATAGAGTTTTGAAAAATGACCACAAGGTTCTGAAATTAGTGCCAAAGTGATTGTAAAAAACTGTAATGAACATTCACCTGTGGAACGGTTGTTAAGACACTGTCACGCCCTGACCTGAGTATTCTTTGTTTTCTTTATATATTTTTTGGTTAGGTCAGGGTGTGACATGGGTGATATGTGTGTTTTTGTCTTATTCTAGGGTGTTTGTACTGTCTAGGGTTTTTTGTAGATTTATGGGGTTGTTTTCACCTAGGTGTTTATGTAGGTCTATGGTTGCCTAGATTGGTTCTCAATTAGAGGCAGGTGTTTATCGTTGTCTCTGATTGGGAACCATATTTAGGCAGCCATCTTCTTTGGGTATTTCGTGGGTTATTGTCTATGTTATGTTGCACGTTAGCGCAGTGTTTCGTTAGCGGTCACGTTAGTCTTATCGTTTTGTTTAAGTGTGTTCTTCATTAATAAAGAATAATGTATTCTAACCACGCTGCGCTTTGGTCTACTCCATACGACGACGTGACAGACACTAACAGCTTACAGACAGTAGGCAATTATGGTCACAGTTATGAAAACTTAGGACACTAAAGAGGCCTTTCAACTGACTCTGAAAAACACCAAAAGAAAGATGCCCAGTGTCCCTGCTCATCTGCGTGAATGTACCTTAGGCATGCTGCAAGGAGGCATGAGGACTGCAGAAGTGGCCAGGGCAATACATTGCAATGTCCGTACTGTGAGACGCCTAAGACAGCACTACAGGGAGACGGACAACTGATCGTCCTCACAGTGGCAGGCCATGTGTAACAACACCTGCATAGGATCGGTACATCCGAAACATCACACCTGTGGGACAGGTACAGGATGGCAACAACAACTGCCCGAGTTACACCAGGAATGCACAATCCCACCATCAGTGCTCAGTCTGTCCGCAATAGGCTGAGAGAGAATGGACTGAGGGATTGTAGGCTTGTTGTAAGGCAGGTCCTCACCAAACATCACCGGCAACAATGTCTCCTATGGGCACAAACCCACCATCACTGGACCAGACACTGGCAAAAAGTGCTCTTCACTGATGAGTTGCGGTTTTGTCTCACCAAGGGTGATAGTCGGATTCGTGTTTATCGTCGAAGGAATGAGCGTTACACCGAGGCCTGTACTCTGGAGCGGGATCGATTTAGAGGTGGAGGGTCCGTCATGGTCTGGGGCGGTGTATCACAGCATCATCGGACTGAGCTTGTTGTCATTGCAGGCAATCTCAACGCTGTCCGTTACAGGGAAGACATCCTCCTCCCTCATGTGGTACCCTTCCTGCAGGCTCATCCTGACATGACCCTCCAGCATGACTTTGCCACCAGCCATACTGCTCGTTCTATGTGTGATTTCCTGCAGGACAGAAATGTCAGTGTTCTGCCATGGCCAGCAAAATGCCCGGATCTCAATCCCACCTGTTGGATCAGAGGATGAGGGCTAGGGCCATTCCCCCCAAGAAATATCTGGGAACTTGCAGGTGCCTTGGTGGAAGAGTGGGGTAACATCTCACAGCAAGAACTGGCAAATCTGGTGCAGTCCATGAGGAGGAGATGCACTGCAGTACATAGTGCAGCTGGTGGCCACATCATATACTGACTGTTACTTTTGATTTTGACCCCCCCCCCTTTGTTCAGGGACACATTATTCCATTTCTGTTAGTCACATGTCTGTGGAACTTGTTCAGTTTATGTCTTAGTTGTTGAATCTTGTTATGGTCATACAAATATTTACACATGTTAAGTTGCTGAAAATAAACTCAGTTGACAGTGAGAGGACATTTCGTGAGAGGTAACCCTGTTCTACTATATATAGTCATCTAGATAACTAGGGTGTTATGGTAACCCTGTTCTACTATATATATATAGTAATCTAGATAACTATGTTGTTATGGTAACCCTGTTCTACTATATATAATCATCTAGATAACTAGGGTGTTATGGTAACACTGTTCTACGATATATAGTCATCTAGATAACTAGGTTGTTATGGTAACCCTGTTCTACTATATATAGTCATCTAGATAACTAGGTTGTTATGGTAACCCTGTTCTACTCTATATAGTCATCTAGATAACTAGGGTGTTATGGTAACACTGTTCTACGATATATAGTCATCTAGATAACTAGGTTGTTATGGTAACCCTGTTCTACTATATATAGTAATCTAGATAACTAAGGTTTTAATGTTATGGTAACCCTGTTCTACTATATATAGTCATCTAGATAACTAGGTTGTTATGGTAACCCTTTTCTACTCTATATAGTCATCTAGATAACTAGGTTGTTATGGTAACCCTGTTCTACTATATATAGTCATCTAGATAACTAGGTTGTTATGGTAACCCTGTTCTACTGTATATTGTAACCCTGTTCTACTATATATAGTCATCTAGATAACTAGGTTGTTATGGTAACCCTGTTCTACTAAATATAGTCATCTAGATAACTAGGGTGTTATGGTAACCCTGTTCTACTATATATAGTCATCTAGATAACTAGGTTGTTATGGTAACCCTGTTCTACTATATATAGTCATCTAGATAACTAGGTTGTTATGGTAACCCTGTTCTACTATATATAGTAATCTAGATAACTTGGTTGTTATGGTAACTGTTACGAATCCCTTTTGGCCCGACAGTCTAGGGGGGATGGTAATGAGACCCGTAACATAACTCATGCAAATTATTATGGTGACAAAGTAAAAGTGTGCACGAAATAACCACGACAACAGAAATCTACCGTCAAACTCTAGGTTTATTTATAAACACACGGTAATGGGGGGAGCAGGAAAAGGGGCTGAGCTGGACCCAAGGAAAGAAACAATAAGTATTCAAAAACACCCCTAAGCTAGACTAGCCTACTTTAACAACAGCTAACTAACTAACCAAAAATACAGTGGGTGGTCCGCCCAGTTCTAACTAGTGTATTTAACAAAGTTCACCTACGGGTAGTGTATGCCCATGGGCGACTTGTCTTGGTTTCCCCCTTTTCCCACCAGCAACAAACAAACACCATAACCAAAAACAATACTCACAGGTGATGACAAAGTGCTATGGAGGTGCTTAAACAAAAGAGAGGTTACGACACAAAGCGAGAGTGAAACACAGAGACCTACAGACATGGCATTTACAGAGAGATTGAGCTAGAGATTGCTAGAGATTGCTCCAGAGCAAACAAATGATGGGGTTTTTAAACCATGGGGAAGGAACTGTGATAGGATAGGAAGTAGGAGGAGGTGTGTCTTCTGATTGATGATTGATTGGGGAGTGATTGGGGAGTGATGGTTTTCACCTGTGAGGGGAGAAGGAGAGAAAAGAAACACACAGGATACACACACACACAGGATAACTGTATCCGTAACACTCCCACCCTTAAAAGAGCAACCCTAAGGGTTGCGACTACAGTATTTCAATGAATACTCACAACAAAGCAACAACCTTGCAAAACATACAGAAATAATTTTCACACACGAGACAAAGCATCTGCCAACACATTATCAGAACCCTTTTTGTGGCGGATCTCCAAATTATAATTTTGTACAATCAGCGCCCAACGCATAAGGCGCTGGTTCTGGTTGTACATTCGGTGGAGAAAAACTAAGGGGTTATGGTCAGTATATACAATCACGGGTAGGGAACTGGAACCAATATATACTTCAAAGTATTGCAGAGCCAACAACAAAGCAAGAGCTTCTTGTTCTATTGTCGCATAGTTTGTTTGACATTTATTAAATTTACGTGAAAAATAACAAACGGGATGATCCACTCCACTCTTGTCCTGCTGCAGTAGAACAGCACCAGCACCTCTGGCACTAGCATCTACCTCAAGTTTGAACGGTTGTTCAAAATCTGGAGCAGCAAGTACAGGTGTACTACATAAGAGTGCTTTCGCTGATTCAAAAGCTCTCTTACAATCAGGGGACCACACAAATGATCTAGCTGGACTAAGCAAATCGGTCAATGGAGCAACTACCACAGAGAAATTTTTACAGAAGCTACGGTAGTAGCCAACCATCCCTAAAAAGCGGCATAGCTCTCGTCTGGTGGTAGGTGCAGGGAATGCAGTTATAGCCAAGACCTTGGCATCAACAGGGCGCACCTGTCCACGGCCAACCTCTTTACCGAGATAGGTAACAGTAGCCTTCCCAAACTCGCACTTTGCCAAGTTCAGGGTTAGAGAAGCAGCTGCCAACCGTTCACATACTACCCTTAGCGAGTCAACATGATCTGTCCACTCAGACGAATAAATCACTAGGTCATCAAGGTATGCACTACAATTAGGAACGCCAGCTAATACGGAGTTAACCAGTCGTTGGAAAGTGGCTGGTGCATTTCGCATCCCAAAAGCCATGACTGAGTACTGTAGGAAGTTGTCTGGGGTCACAAAGGCAGAAATCTCAGAAGCACGTGAAGTTAACGGAACCTGCCAGTAACCTTTTAAGAGGTCTAACTTAGTTACATACTTAGCAGCACCAATAGTGTCGATACAGTCGTCCAGTCGGGGTAACGGGAACGAATCTGGCTTTGTGACAGAATTTACCTTCCGATAATCCGTACTTAACCTGGACGTACCATCAGGTTTAGGAACCAAAATGCAAGGAGAACTCCAAGGGCTTGAACTTGGCTTAGCCAGGTCATTCTCCAACAAATATCTCACCTCATCCCTCATTATCTTCCTCTTGGAAGCGTTGATATGATATGGGTGTTGCTTGATAGGTGTAGCATTTCCAACATTAATGTCATGTTCCAACACATTTGTGCGAGTAGGAACGTCATTAAAGAGACATGTAGTAGCCTCACAATATCATTGGCCTGTCCATCCGTTAAATGAACCAGACCGGATTGGATAGACAGCAGCATTTCTGAGTTGGGCAATCTAACACACTGCTGCTGAGTATTGCGCAACTCCAAGCCATCAACATCATCAATATGACAGTCCACTATCATAGCAGTAGTAGCAGAGGAGACAGCAGTACCTTCCTCTGTTTTTGAACTCTCTAACTGTGTGATGGGTCGGGTGTGGTAAGCTTTCAACATGTTAATGTGACACACACGAGATTGGCGTTGTCTATCGGGAGTTTGAAGCACATAGTCAGTTTCACTTATTTTCTTTTCAATTAAATAAGGACCCGAGAAACGAGCTGACAGTGAAGATCCTGGAACAGGTAATAACACCAGTACTTGGTCACCTGGCTGTAGTGGACGAGAAACAGCCTCTTTATAATAGTGTCTTTTCATGCTCCTCTGTGAGGAAGACAGAGCTTCCTTTGCGAGAGCACAAGCTTGGTGTAGGCGCTCACGAAAGCGACTAACGTAGTCCAACACATTCTCATCTCTGGTACACAACTCTTGGGACAAGAACTGTTCTTTAAGGACTTTCATTGGTCCTCTCACTGTGTGACCAAACACCAGTTCAGCCGGGCTGAAACCTAGGGACTCCTACACAGTTTCACGAGCAGCAAACAAAACTAGAGGAACTCCCTCATCCCAATCTTTCTCAGATTCCAAACAATATTTACGTAGCATAGACTTCAGTGTCTGATGCCATCTTTCAAGTGCACCCTGAGACTCTGGGTGATAGGCGCTTGACACACGGTGCGTAATTGACAAGGATTTTAACACCTGCCTGAAGAGCTTGGATAGGAAATTGGTTCCTTGATCGCTTTGTACCACCCTAGGTAACCCGAATGTCGTGAAGAATTTTATTAAGGCTTTACTCACTACCAGGGCTGTAATCCTTCTCAGAGGAATGGCCTCGGGGTATCTTGTAGCCATACACATTATCGTTAACAAAAACTGGTTACCCGATTTTGTCTTCGGTAACGGTCCGACACAATCAACCACCACATGCTCGAATGGTTCACCTATGACAGGTATGGGACAAAGAGGAGCGGGAGGAATAACCTGATTTGGTTTTCCTGTTATCTGACATGTGTGGCATGTCCGACAGAACTGAGCCACATCTTGTTTTAAACCCGGCCAAAAGAAATGTCGAAGGATCCGATCATAAGTTTTTGTGATTCCTAAATGACCAGACCACTGGTGATCATGAGCAAGGGATAACACATTTTGTCGAAAGGCTGTAGGAATCACTATTTGGTAAACAGCATTCCAATCTCCATCCGCGTCAACATGGGATTTCCATTTACGCATGAGGAGATTACCATCAATGAAGTAAGCCACGTTCTTCTTCTTCACATCTTCCAATGAGACAACACTAGAAAAACATTTAGCAAGCTTGTTGTCAACCTTTTGGTTAGCAATCAGCTGCTCACGAGTGACTGGTAACTGTATTGCATCAGCAATAAGTTCAACGTTCTTTGATTCTTTCTTGGGCTGTTTGTCAGAGGTGATCAGCTTCTCAGAGGTATCACACAATCCATCTTCTTGATCAACCTCTTTGAACAGAACAGTGTTCGACAAATCTATCACGTCACCCTCTTGTAGTGCCTGAGCACGAGTGACAGCACAAGCGGGGAACACATGTGGATAACTCTGTGCCAGCTCATTAGAGAGAGAGTGGTCACTTTTATCCATTACTTCCAATACGGGTACTACCTTTCCTCCGGCAATATCGTTACCCATTATAAAGGTCACACCTTTCACTGGCAACATAGGGCGTACCCCCACTCTGAATATTCCACTGATTAACTCAGAGTGTACTTTCACAAAGTGCAATGGCACAAAACCCATTTCAATACCCTGCACTAACACACTGGAACCACAGTATGTATCGTCAGATAAGGACAACACATCTGACAATATAAACGACTGCGCCGCACCAGTATCTCTAAGGATTTTAACCGGTCGTTGAGACGCTTCGCCATTCGTTAGGGACACAAACCCCTCGAAAATGAATGGTTCATAACTGCGGTCGGGGATTGAGACTTTCAAACTACAGTTACCCTGAGGCACCTGTTTTGTTGCAGACCTCACAACCGTACGAATTAGAGCAACACCTGTTGGTGGCTTGGCACGAAGAGGCATCCCTTGTTTGCGTTTAAGCAGGAAGCAATCATTAATCATATGTCCTACTTTATGACAATAGAAACAGGGACGCTCATTCTTCTGGCGTGCTTGATATACTACTGCTGGCCGACTAGGGCTAAAGGTAGGAAACTCAGTGGCTCTACTCTCAGTTTGAGCCGAAAACACACTCTTGTGCGTCAACACAAACTCGTCTGCCAACACAGACGCTTCTGCCAGGGAGAATACTTTCTGTTCGTTTAGGTAAACTACAATGCGTTCGGGTAAGCAATTTTTAAACTCTTCCAACAAGATTAACTCCCGGAGAGAGTTGAAATCAGTTACCTTACTAGCGGCATGCCATTTATCAAACAGATTTCCCTTGTCTCTAGCAAATTCCACATAAGTCTTACTAGAAGACTTTCTATGATTTACCAATTTGTAAGTCGCTCTGGATAAGAGCGTCTGCTAAATGACTTAAATGTAAAATGTAAATCTATGAGACCTAAATCTCTGTCGGTATGCCTCAGGCACAAGCTCATAGGCACGAAGAACAGTAGCTTTGACCACTTCGTAATTCAAACTGTCCTCCAGAAGTAACGCTGACAAAACCTCTTGGGCTTTACCAGTTAATTTACACTGAAGTAATAGGCACCATACCTCTTCAGGCCATTTCAATGCTACGGCTATACGCTCAAATACACAAAAATAGGAGTCAACCTCTGACTCTCTGAACAAAGGTACTAAGGCAATCTGCCTACTAATGTCAAACGTGTTTGAGGACACAGCAGGTGAGGACGGCTCACAAACAGGCACAGTAGGACCGGAGGCTAGCCTCGCTGTCTCTGCCTCCAGTTCCATCTGGCGCATTTTGAACTCCAACTGCCTTTGTTCTCTGTCTGCCTCAATTTTACACATCTCCAAATGCCGTTGTTCTCGTTCTTTTTCTGCCTCTATTTTACATATCTCCAACTGGAGAGTCTCTCGCCTAATTTGGGCTCTCTCTTCCACCTCCAGTTGGAACTGTGCTAAACGGACATCCCTCCTGGCATCACCATTTGACAGTGGGGAGAGTGGATCAAAATGGGACAATGTGGCTGGTGTTTTAGCCTCTCCCTCATTATCAGACACCAATGGGCTTACAGGAGCAGCAACATCCGCTACAGGGGTAGTAGACTCAGGCAGCGGTAACACAAGCACCTGCTCTTCCAACAATACATTTAACACTAGCTGTTTAACCTCCGCCTTAACTAAACTCTGCGGAATCGATACTGAATAATGGTCAGCCAAGGTCATTAAATCAACTCTACGACATTTGTCAAAAACCTCCCACGAAGGGTTATCCAAAAAGGATT
This sequence comes from Oncorhynchus nerka, assembly GCF_034236695.1. NCBI lineage: Eukaryota > Metazoa > Chordata > Actinopteri > Salmoniformes > Salmonidae > Oncorhynchus > Oncorhynchus nerka. The sequence continues at coordinate 11,362,780 of NC_088406.1, forward strand.
TCAAATCAAAAGTAGTCATTTTACACTACTTCACAAGTGCCAAAGAAAATAGCAAACACTAATGCTACTTCAGCTATGACGCTCAACACTGAACTATACCACTACAACAATCTACATGAGCGGCATGGGTGTCAGTTATGACAGATCCCGGACGAGGCTCCATTTATGTTACGAATCCCTTTTGGCCCGACAGTCTAGGGGGGATGGTAATGAGACCCGTAACATAACTCATGCAAATTATTATGGTGACAAAGTAAAAGTGTGCACGAAATAACCACGACAACAGAAATCTACCGTCAAACTCTAGGTTTATTTATAAACACACGGTAATGGGGGGAGCAGGAAAAGGGGCTGAGCTGGACCCAAGGAAAGAAACAATAAGTATTCAAAAACACCCCTAAGCTAGACTAGCCTACTTTAACAACAGCTAACTAACTAACCAAAAATACAGTGTGTGGTCCGCCCAGTTCTAACTAGTGTATTTAACAAAGTTCACCTACGGGTAGTGTATGCCCATGGGCGACTTGTCTTGGTTTCCCCCTTTTCCCACCAGCAACAAACAAACACCATAACCAAAAACAATACTCACAGGTGATGACAAAGTGCTATGGAGGTGCTTAAACAAAAGAGAGGTTACGACACAAAGCGAGAGTGAAACACAGAGACCTACAGACATGGCATTTACAGAGAGATTGAGCTAGAGATTGCTAGAGATTGCTCCAGAGCAAACAAATGATGGGGTTTTTAAACCATGGGGAAGGAACTGTGATAGGAGAGGAAGTAGGAGGAGGTGTGTCTTCTGATTGATGATTGATTGGGGAGTGATTGGGGAGTGATGGTTTTCACCTGTGAGGGGAGAAGGAGAGAAAAGAAACACACAGGATACACACACACACAGGATAACTGTATCCGTAACAGTAACACTATTCTACTATATATAGTCATCTAGATAACTAGGTTGTTATGGTAACCCTGTTCTACTATATATAGTCATCTAGATAACTAGGTTGTTATGGTAACCCTGTTCTACTATATATAGTCATCTAGATAACTAGGGTGTCATGGTAACCCTGTTCTACTATATATAGTCATCTAGATAACTAGGTTGTTATGGTAACCCTGTTCTACTATATATAGTCATCTAGATAACTAGGTTGTTATGGTAACCCTGTTCTACTATATATAGTCATCTAGATAACTAGGTTATTATGGTAACCCTGTTCTACTATATATAGTCATCTAGATAACTAGGTTGTTATGGTAACCCTGTTCTACTATATATAGTCATCTAGATAACTAGGTTATTATGGTAACCCTGTTCTACTATATATAGTAATCTAGATAACTAGGTTGTTATTTGTGGTCAATAATCCATCAGTAACACGAGTAAGTGTGTGTGTATGTTTGAGATGAAGGAAGTGAGGAACAGAGATAGATAGCAGTATGTAGAGAAAGACGGACTTCCCGTCAGATCCTATCATAGATGAAACACAGTGAAGGTGATCCACCTCTCCATTCCCGGTCTGTATAGCTCCTGGGAGAAAGTGTGAGAAACATAGATGGAGAACAGAGAGATAGATAGAGAGGGAGAGAAGGGGGGGGCAAGGTAAAGATGAGGAGAGATGAAAAGATGATATAAGATCCTTAAGTGCTTCAGACACTCGCACACATCCAGTGCTGTGGTGACAGCTGAGGCCGACTGCAGAATACCTAATACATTACAAAGAGAGAGAGGGGGAGGGAAGGGAGACAGGGAAGAGAGAGAGGGGGAGGGAAGGGAGACGGGAAAGAGAGAGAGGGGGAGGGAAGGGAGACGGGGAAGAGAGAGAGGGGGAGGGAAGGGAGACGGGGAAGAGAGAGAGGGGGAGGGAAGGGAGACGGGGAAGAGAGAGAGGGGAGGGAAGGGAGACGGGGAAGAGAGAGAGGGGGAGGGAAGGGAGAGGGGGAAGAGAGAGAGGGGGAGGGAAGGGAGACGGGGAAGAGAGAGAGGGGGAGGGAAGAGAGATGGGGAAGAGAGAGAGGGGGAGGGAAGAGAGATGGGGAAGAGGGGGAGGGAAGGGAGACGGGGAAGAGAGAGAGGGGGAGGGAAGGGAGACGGGGAAGAGAGAGAGGGGGAGGGAAGGGAGACGGGGAAGAGAGAGAGGGGGAGGGAAGGGAGACGGGGAAAAGAGAGAGGGGGAGGGAAGGGAGACGGGGAAGAGAGAGAGGGGAGGGAAGGGAGACAGGAAAGAGAGAGAGGGGGAGGGAAGAGAGACGGGGAAGAGAGGGGAGGAGGGAAGGGAGACAGGGAAGAGAGAGAGGGAAGGGAGAAGGGGAAGAGAGAGGGGGAGGGAAGGGAGATGGGGAAGAGAGAGAGGGGGAGGGAAGGGAGACAGGAAAAGAGAGAGGGGGAGGGAAGGGAGACAGGAAAGAGAGAGAGGGGGAGGGAAGGGAGACAGGAAAGAGAGAGAGGGGGAGGGAAGGGAGACGGGGAAGAGAGAGAGTCATAAAACTGCGGTGGGCAGCAGGAACAGGAGAAGAAAGGAGAGGGAGACAGAAGTAAGTGGAAAAAGAGATACAGCGTCATTAAAATCACTCTCTCTCTCACTCTCTCACTCGTTCATTCTCATATTTCAATTGGACCATGAAATAGAAAAAGATTCTAATCTTAGATAGATGACTCAAATGCTTTATATTCATACATAAATATTCGTACATACACACTTCAGCATGTGCACATACACACAGCTAAAAGGGCACTGCAACTCATCACACTCAGTAGAGATGACTCGCCCATAAAATATTAACCTCTACAGCCACTCTCCCTGAGAGAGAGAGCGAGAGAGAGAGAGAGAGAGAGAGAGAGAGAGAGAGAGAAAAGGGTAGGAGAGAGAGAGAGAGAGAGAGAGAGAGAGAGAGAAAAAAGGGTAGGAGAGAGAGAGAGAGAGAGAGAGATAGAAAATCGAGAGAGAGGGTTTATAAAAAGGAAGACATATACTACCGTTCAACATTTTGAGGTCAATTAGAAATGTGCTTGTTTTTGAAAGAAAAGCACTTTTTTTGTCCATTAAAATAACATAAAATAGATCAAAAATACAGTGTAGACCTTGTTAATGTTGAAAATGACTGTTGTAGCTGGAAACGACTGATTTTTAATGGAATATCTACATAGGCGTACAGAGACCCATTATCAGCAACCATCACTCCTGTGTTCCAATGGTACGTTGTGTTAACTAATCCAAGTTTAGCATTTTAAAAGGCTAATTTACCATTAGAAAACCCTTTTGAAATTATGTTAGCACAGCTGAAAATCGTTGTCCTGATTAAAGAAGCAATAAAACTGGCCTTCTTTAGACTAGTATCTGGGGCATCAGCATTTGTGGGTTCGATTACAGGTTCAAAATGGCTAGAAACAAAGATCTTTCTTCCGAAACTCGTTAGTCTTATTCTTGTTCTGAGAAATGAAGGCTATTCCATGCGAGAAATTGCCAAGAAACTGAAGATCTCGTACAACGCTGTATACTACTACTTTCACAGAACAGCGCAACTGGCTCTAACCAGAATAGAAAGAGGAGTGGGAGGCCCCGGTGCACAACTGAGCAAGAGGACAAGTACATTAGAGTGTCTAGTTTGAAAAACAGACGCCTCACAAGTCCTCAACTGGCAGCTTCATGAAATAGTACCCAAAACACCAGTCTCAAAGTCAACAGGGAATAGGCGACTCCAGAATGCTGGCCTTCTCTCATCTTTCTATCTCTCTGCCTAGAAGGCCAGCATCCCGGAGTCGCCTCTTCACTGTTGATGTAGAGACTGTTGTTTTGCGGTTACTATTTAATGAAGCTGCCAGTTCAGGACTTGTGAGGCGTCTGTTTGTCAAACTAGAGTGGAGGGGAGACTACTAATCATCTAAACAGGGAGGGAGTGAGGCTAGATACAAATTACACTCAGAGTGGATGAGAAGCAGAAAGATGAGAGACTGAGGGAGGGTAACTCAGAGGTTTTAACTCCTCCTGAGCCCGACAGAGTGACTGAGACAGAGAGAGAGAGTGAGAGAGAGAGATGGAGAGAGGGGGAGAGGGGGAGAGGGGGGAGAGAGAGAGAGAGAGAGAGAGAGATGGAGAGAGAGGGGGAGAGGGGGGGGAGAGAGAGAGAGAGAGAGAGAGATGATGCAGAAACGCAGATGAGACAGGAAGTAGATTGTTGTGTTATCCAGTGCTTTACTCTCACCTAACCTAGTATGAACAGAAGTAATTAACAGCTGGGTAAAGTTGAATTATTTGTTAGGTGTGCTGTGATCCCGCTGCTACCTCATGGAGTCGGGAGAGCTGACTGAAGTGTCATGGAGTCAAGAGAGCTGACTGAAGGGTAATGGAGTCAGGAGAGCTGACTGAAGAGTAATGGAGTCAGGAGAGCTGACTGAAGAGTAATGGAGTCGGGAGAGCTGACTGAAGAGTAATGGAGTCGGGAGAGCTGACTGAAGAGTAATGGAGTCGGGAGAGCTGACTGAAGAGTAATGGAGTCGGGAGAGCTGACTGAAGTAATGGAGTCGGGAGAGCTGACTGAAGAGTAATGGAGTCGGGAGAGCTGACTGAAGAGTAATGGAGTCGGGAGAGCTGACTGAAGAGTAATGGAGTCGGGAGAGCTGACTGAAGTGTAATGGAGTCGGGAGAGCTGACTGAAGAGTAATGGAGTCGGGAGAGCTGACTGAAGAGTAATGGAGTCGGGAGAGCTGACTGAAGGGTCAGGGAGTCAGGAGAGCTGACTGAAGAGTCATGGCGTCAGGAGAGCTGACTGAAGTGTCATGGAGTCGGGAGAGCTGACTGAAGTGTCATGGAGTCGGGAGAGCTGACTGAAGGGTCATGGTGTCAGGAGAGCTGACTAAAGGGTCATGTAGTCGGGAGAGCTGACTGAAGTGTCATGGAGTCGGGAGAGCTGACTGAAGGGTCATGGAGTCGGGAGAGCTGACTGAAGGGTCAGTGGGCTCAGGAAGCATGAGGAATGTTGAACATAGAATCCCAAAACACCAGGGAAGAAAATATACATGGATAAAATTTTTATTTCAATTAAACTTCAGTGTTTGTGTGCATTTGTGTGCGTGCCCAATAGATGTCCAGTCTTTTAGACCATAGATATCCAGTCTTCTAGAACATAGATGTCCAGTCTTTTAGACCATAGATGTCCAGTCTTCTAGATCATAGATGTCGTCTTCTAGATCATAGATGTCCAGTCTTTTAGACAATAGATGTCCAGTCTTCTAGATAATAGATGTCCAGTCTCCTAGATCATAGATGTCCAGTCTTCTAGATCATAGATGTCATCTTCTTGATCATAGATGTCCAGTCTTTTAGACAATAGATGTCCAGTCTTCTAGATCATAGATGTCCAGTCTCCTAGATCATAGATGTCCAGTCTTCTAGATCATAGATGTCGTCTTCTAGATCATAGATGTCCAGTCTTTTAGACAATAGATGTCCAGTCTTCTAGATCATAGATGTCCAGTCTCCTAGATAATAGATGTCCAGTCTTCTAGATCATAGATGTCCAGTCTTCTAGACCATAGATGTCCAGTCTTCTAGACCATAATGTCCAGTCTTCTAGATCATAGATGTCCAGTCTTCTAGACCATAGAGGTCCAGTCTTCTAGACCATAGATGTCCAGTCTTCTAGATCATAGATGTCCAGTCTTCTAGATCATAGATGTCCAGTCTTCTAGATCATAGATGTCCAGTATTCTAGACCACAGATATCCAGTCTTCTAGATCATAGATGTCCAGTATTCTAGACCACAGATGTCCAGTCTTTTAGAAAGTAGATGTCCAGTCTTCTAGATCATAGATGTCCAGTCTTCTAGACCACAGATGTCCAGTCTTTTAGAAAGTAGATGTCCAGTCTTCTAGATCATAGATGTCCAGTCTTCTAGATCATAGCTGTCCAGTCTTCTAGACCACAGATGTCCAGTCTTTTAGAAAGTAGATGTCCAGTCTTCTAGACCACAGATGTCCAGTCTTTTAGACAATAGATATCCAGTCTTCTAGATCATAGATGTCCAGTCTCCTAGATCATAGATGTCCAGTCTTCTAGATCATAGATGTCGTCTTCTAGATCATAGATGTCCAGTCTTTTAGACAATAGATGTCCAGTCTTCTAGATCATAGATGCCCAGTCTCCTAGATAATAGATGTCCAGTCTTCTAGATCATAGATGTCCAGTCTTCTAGACCATAGATGTCCAGTCTTCTAGACCATAATGTCCAGTCTTCTAGATCATAGATGTCCAGTCTTCTAGACCATAGAGGTCCAGTCTTCTAGACCATAGATGTCCAGTCTTCTAGATCATAGATGTCCAGTCTTCTAGATCATAGATGTCCAGTCTTCTAGATCATAGATGTCCAGTATTCTAGACCACAGATGTCCAGTCTTCTAGATCATAGATGTCCAGTATTCTAGACCACAGATGTCCAGTCTTTTAGAAAGTAGATGTCCAGTCTTCTAGATCATAGATGTCCAGTCTTCTAGACCACAGATGTCCAGTCTTTTAGAAAGTAGATGTCCAGTCTTCTAGATCATAGATGTCCAGTCTTCTAGATCATAGCTGTCCAGTCTTCTAGACCACAGATGTCCAGTCTTTTAGAAAGTAGATGTCCAGTCTTCTAGACCACAGATGTCCAGTCTTTTAGACAACAGAGGTCCAGTCTTCTAGAATATCTATATTGTTTGGAGATGATTAAAAACATTTTTGTATGCCTGAGCAATGACTCCAAACACATACTGATACTTATGAACAAACACACAATCGTTCAGCAATTGAATACCCCGGGAACATGTTAAGGCATACAATGGTAACATGACATGCAATATGCTGTTTTTCTTCTGTGCAATATTATATTTCTCAGCTGTCTGTGTCTGAGCCAAGAGGAAATGTAAATTGTATATACCAGTAGGTTCTGAGAAAAGGGTGGGGGAAACGATCTGGTAGGTAGATTTGAACAAGGTGACAATGTCTGTGTGAGCCAGGAGAACATTTTCTGGTAGCTTCTGGGAAAATGGTTGGAATGTCCCAGGAACAAACAAAGATTGATTTGCACAATTCATATTGTTTTTTAAATTTTGTCTTTCACTCCTTTGTGACTTTATAATATATAATATATCCTGAAAACAGCCATGAGTTGTAATTTCTTCTTCAGCTCACATGAGTAGTACTGTTGATTACTGCTTCAGCTCACATGAGTAGTACTGTTGATTACTGCTTCAGCTCACATGAGTAGTACTGTTGATTACTGCTTCAGCTCACATGAGTTGTACTGTTGATTACTGCTTCAGCTCACATGAGTTGTACTGTTGATTACTGCTTCAGCTCACATGAGTAGTACTGTTGATTACTGCTTCAGCTCACATGAGTAGTACTGTTGATTACTGCTTCAGCTCACATGAGTAGTACTGTTGATTACTGCTTCAGCTCACATGAGTTAGTACTGTTGATTACTGCTTCAGCTCACATGAGTAGTACTGTTGATTACTGCTTCAGCTCACATGAGTAGTACTGTTGATTACTGCTTCAGCTCACATGAGTAGTACTGTTGATTACTGCTTCAGCTCACATGAGTTGTACTGTTGATTACTGCTTCAGCTTATATTTTGGTAATTATACTGTATGTCTACTTCTATTAGAAGTATTTGAAAGTATAAATAGCCTACTATACTCATTTTCAAATACATTATCTCAAATAACCCAACAGACCTGGGTTCAAATACATTATTTCAAATAATCCAACAGACCTAGGTTCAAATACATTATCTCAAATAACCCAATCAGACCTAGGTTCAAATATATTATCTCAAATAACCCAATCAGACCTAGGTTCAAATACATTATCTCAAATAACCCAATCAGACCTAGGTTCAAATACATTATCTCAAATAACCCAGTCAGACCTAGGTTCAAATACATTATCTCAAATAACCCAATCAGACCTAGGTTCAAATACATTATCTCAAATAACCCAATCAGACCTAGGTTCAAATATATTATCTCAAATAATCCCATGTATTTGATCCCAGGTCTGTTTGTGTGCAATTGCATCGTCTGTGGATCTAGTTCAGTAAATGTTCATATTTCGATATTTGTTTCCTGACCTTGAAAGCAGTGAATGGACAAGGAGCGACTGCAATCCACACTTTGATTTTTGTTAAACTAGCCAATGCAAACATTTAGCAACATTAGCATTTGGGGATGAAGTCAATCTCAAAGACTCTTCCTAGAACTGGCCACCCAGCCAAACTGAGCAATTGATTTCAACAAAGTACTGAGTAAAGGGTCTGCATACTTATGGAAATGTGATTTATTTTAAATACATTTTTTTTTTAATTCTAAAAACCTGTTTTTGTTTTGCGATTATAGGGTATTGTGTGTAGATTGATGAAGACATTTTTTTATTAATACATTTTATAATAAGGCTGTAACTTAACAAAATGTGGATAAAAGTCAAGAGATCAGAATACTTTCACTGGAACTGAATATTTTCATGTTCAAACTATGGTATTAATGAGACAATTGTCAACATCAAGGGATGCATGGATGAAAATCTTTGTCAGTCAAGCCCCTAAATGTCTTTGAATATCGGTTTCCAACAATTAATTTATTTATGCTGCAACTCATCTGCAACTCATCTGGCTGCAACAGTGACACTTTTGGTAAATATTTTTCTAAACCCTCATTGAACTCCATGGTGCTTTCATGAGATGTACAAGTTTTTACCTGATCCTTACATGAGTTGTCTTGTTGTTTCTTCAAATGATCCCCAGCCTATTGCACCAACATATTGCTAGTTACTATTCTAAAACTGATTAGAGCTCTACGTTAAACAATAATGGACTTAGCCGATTGCCTTGCGGTACACCACACTCAACTGAATTTGCATGAGAGAGACTTCCATTAACGAAAACCCTCTATGTTCTATTAGAAACTTAACTCTCAATCCATGATAAGACAGAGGATGTAAATCCACCTACGTATTTTCAGCAATATGTTAAGATCAATGACATCAAAAGCTGCACTGAGGTCTAACAAAACATCTCCCACAATCTTCTTATTATCATTTTTTTACTAGCAATTTACTAGCAACCCCAACAACAACTGCTGCTCCCCAGGCGCTGATGACGTAGATGTTGATTAAGGCAACCTCCCACACCTCTCTGATTCAGAGGGATTGGGTTAAATGTGGAGGACCCATTTCGGTTGAATGAATTCAGTTGTAAAACTGACTAGGTGTCCCCCTTCCCCAGATGATGACGATTGTGATCAGGTTGTGACATGCCAGGGAGTCAAAGATCGCTCTCTTGACGACACAGGTTTATGTTTGCCTGTGTTTATGCTACAATAAAGTTATTGTAATTGTAACTATTAATCATAAGTGAATTATCAATTTAATTCATATTGTATTATTTTTTATATAATTGGTTATGTTGCTATATTTTCGACTTAGTGACAGCTAGTAATGGTCGGTATTTGATTCTTCGAGAGGAGTCTGTGTGGTTCCGGTTCTGACTCCGGTTCTGACTCCGGTTCTGACTCCAACTCTGACTTTGGTTCTGACTCCAACTCTGACTCTGGTTCTGACTCCAACTCTGACTGGTTCTGATTCCGGTTCTGACTCCGGTTCTGACTCCGGTTCTGACTCCGGTTTTGACTCCAACTCTGACTCTGGTTCTGACTTGTTCTGACTATGGTTCTGACTCCAGCTATGTGTCCTGCTGTGGGGGAAGTCTCTGCAACAGAAACAGGATTGGCTATATGGGGACCTGCTTCTGTGTTGTCAAAAGTGTAAAAACATTTTCACTCCCAGGCCCACAAGAGTACTGTGGGATCTGTTGTTTTTTGCTCATTAGAAGGTGGCTGAATATGAAAATTCTGACACACAAAAAAAAAATACTTGATGGTGTTGGTAGTGAACAGAAACTATTCTGGACATGTTGCAATGGATTTATTAAACTTGTTAATGAATTTGTTAATAAAGCCAATTTACGTGTGTGTGTGTGTGTGTGTGTGTGTGTGTGTGTGTGTGTGTGTGTGTGTGTGTGTGTGTGCGTGCGACATATCATTATCTAATAATAGCTGTATCAGTCATAGCTGTGTTACTTATCAAATGTACAATTGTTAAGGCTTCTAGGAGTAGTGGGTGGAGGAGTCAGGCGCAGAGAGCAGGTTTAGTTCCGAACGTGGATCTTTATTCCAAAGACAGTGAAAACGGACATGCCAAACACAAGGGCGAATGAAATAACCCGTCCAAACAAACAGGACTAAACTGTCCGGAAAAATAGAATCCACAAATAATCCAACACCATGAACAGAACACAAGCACAGTAGCCGGCGGGCGTAGTGCCCTTAAATAGCCCACAAACAAAACTAAACTCCAAACAGGTGTAACCAATCAGACCAAACTAACAGAAACAAAAAAGGGAATCGATGGCAGCTAGTAGGCCGGCGACGACGACTGCCGGAGCGCCGCCCGAACAGGAAGTGGCACCATCTTCGGCGGGATTCGTGACAGCAATAGGTTTTGTGTGATGTTGGTGGGATATATTGTGAAATCTAAACATGCTGCAAAGTATAGAAACAACTTGGCTGACTTGCTTAAACAAATGTGGTTTTTACTGACAATTGAGATGTACAAACTATGGCATAAGGGGACGACAAGCAGATAAGAGGAAATCAGTCATCTCAAAAGTGCTGAACAAATAGTTATATTGACTACGTCCGTCCTAGCTCGCTCATTAATGTCTTAATTGAAATGACGGATTGTCTCTTATCCGCTCGTCCTCCCCTTATCCCATAGTTTGTACATCTCAATTGTCAGTAGAAACAACATTTGTGGTTAACCATAAAGTCCCTAGAAATATAATTTGACCTTTTGGGGACCAACAAAATGTCCTCAGTTGGTCCACATTTTTTTCCGTTTACAATTCTGACGTCAATAGATGTACAAGAGTAGTTAAACACGTCCACACACACTGATATTTAACGTCGATAGGTGTACATGTACAGTGCTTTCAGAAAGTATTCATACCCCTTGATTTATTCCACATCATTTTGTGTTACAGCCTGAATTCAAAATGGATTAAATCTTTTAAAAAAAAAATTATCTCATCCATCTACACCCCATAATGACAAAGTGAACACATGTTTTTAGAAATGTTTGCAAATGTATTGAAAATTATACACAGAACTATTTCATTTACATAAAAAGCACCTTTGGGAGCAATTACAGCTGTGAGTTTTTCTGGGTAAGTCTCTAAGAGCTTTCCACAACTGGATACTGCAACATTTGCCCATTATTTTTATTTTTTATTCTTCAAGCTCTATCAAATTGATTGTTGATCATTGATAAACAACCATTTTCAGGTGTTGCCATAGATTTCCAAGTAGATTAAAGTCAAAACTGTAAATAGGCCACGAAGGAACATTCAATGTCTTCTTCATAAGCAGTTAGAGTGTAGATTTGCCCTTGTGTTTTAAGTTATTGTCCTGCTGAAAGGTGAATTAATCTCCCAGTGTCTGGTGGAAAGCAGACTGAACCAGGCTTTCATCTAAGATAAGCCTGTGCTTACGTAGCTCCATTCCATTTCTTTTTTATCCTGAAAAACTCCTCAGTCCGATTACAAAGGATTATGAGCATATGCACAACATGATGCAGCCAACATTATGCTTGCAAATATAGAGAGTGGATTTTCCCAAAAAGAGAACACTTTGTATTCAGGACCAAGTTAATTGCTTTTCCACACCTTAGTTTTCTCCTATCACAGCCATTAAACTCTGTAACTGTTACCATCTACCAATATATCCACTTCTTTGGGAGGCAATGGAAAACCTCTCTGGTCTTTGTGGTTGAATCTGTGTTTGAAATTCACTGCTCGACTGAGGGACCTTACAGATAATCAATCGTATGTGTAGGGTAATCAATCATTTCAAAATCAGTCCATGCAACATATTATGTGACTTGTTAAGCATATATTTACTTCTGAAATTATTTAGGCTTGCCATAACAAAGGGGTTGAATACTTATTGACTCAGCTTTTCATTTTTTATTCATTTGTAAACATTTCTAAAAACATCATTCCACTTTGACATTATGTGTAGGCCAATGACAAAACATCGCAATTGAATTGATTTTAAATCCAACACAACAAAATGTGGATAAAGTGAAGGGGTGTGAATACTTTCTGAATACTTTCTGAAGGCACTGTAAATGACGATGAGTGGTGAGATCATTCGATCTCTCTTAAGACAGGTTTAAATCTAACGAGAAACCTGTCACTGCAAATTACCCCTACTTAGAGCTTCACTGTGTGTGTGTCATGCTTATTTGAGCTTTCATGTGAGATTGCATCAGCCCAGCCTCCTCCCCTCCACATCCTCTCTATTCCAGAATAATATCAAGAGGAAAACCAAGAGCACAGAGGTACACCCTTAAGTAGGGGATCACACACTGTTCACAAAAGATAAAGCACTCTAACACAGTCCTACTGTCTCTGTCTCTGTCTCTCACACACACACACACACACACACACACAGAGGCATACAGGCTCCTGGAGACAGGGCTCAGGAAGTGTGTAAGTTCTGAGTGTGTATGCTTTCTCTCTGTGGCTGTTTTATACTCTGACATTTAACACTTCAACTATTCATGCAGCTCTGTGGCAGTAGCGCCGTGTGTGTGTGTGTGTGTGTGTGTATGGGTGTATGTATGTATATATGTGTTGGAACATATGCATGCATATATGTATCCGTGTGTAAATGTAACTTTGTGTGTGTCAGGATGACCATAGATGTCCAGTCCTTTAGACCATAGGATGTCTTTATGTAGTATGTAGAGGATAAAAATGCACTCAATGTCTGAACAATGACTCATACTGAAACACAATGTATTCCAGTAATTCAATTTTAACCTGTTTGTGACTTGGCAAGTGAGTCAAGAACATATTCTTATTTACAATGACAGCCTACCAGGGAACAGTGGGTTTACTGCATTGTTCTGTACAAGAGCATTTTATTTTGTCAGCTCTGGGATTTGATCCAGCAACCATTTTTGGTTACTGGCCCAACGCTCTAACCACTAGGCTACCTGCCACCCCCTCTAACCACTAGGCTACCTGCCACCCCCTCTAACCACTAGGCTACCTGCCACCCCCTCTAACCACTAGGCTACCTGCCAACCCCTCTACCCACTAGGCTACCTGCCACCCTCTCTAACCACTAGGCTACCTGCCACCCCCTCTAACCACTAGGCTACCTGCCACCCCCTCTAACCACTAGGCTACCTGCCACCCCCTCTAACCACTAGGCTACCTGCCACCCCAAATGTCAAGAATGTATCTATGCTTGTCAGGAAATATTCAGCTTTTATTATGTGTCATATGATATTTCTCAGCTTGAGTGTGATACTTTTATATCATCGTTTTCTACTGAAGGTACTGTAAGGTTATATATCTCATTAAGTGGGAGAAAATATCTGATAAGTAGACTTTAACAGTAATTTTGCGTGACCCAGAAGAAAAAGGTACATATGACATAGCAGCATGTTCTAGGAAAATGGAACAAACATATATCGAATTGCAGGTCACGTTGCCATCTTGTTTTTCATTCTTTTGAGGCTGTAGAGTACAATCTGTTCTTAAAACAGAGTTGTACTGTTCATCAGTGCTTCAGCTCAGAATGAAACACACCGTTACTGTCTTACAGGCCTTTCGGGCTGCTCCGCGCTGGTAATATATTACACACACCTTTGATTTTGTTAGTTATTTGTTAAATAAGACTATTGGGTTACTTCGTTTGAATGTTTCTTGTAGCCGTCTCTTTTTCAGCAGCTCATGGTCTGCAGTGCATCACCTGTAAAGATCCAGCAGATCCCACCTGCTCAGAACCAACCCTGGAGACCTGCAGTGCATCACATGTAAAGATCCAGCAGATCCCACCTGCTCAGAACCAACCCTGGATACCTGCAGTGCATCACCTGTAAAGATCCAGCAGATCCCACCTGCTCAGAACCAACCCTGGAGACCTGCAGTGCATCACCTGTAAAGATCCAGCAGATCCCACCCCAGAACCAACCCTGAGACCTGCAGTGCATCACCTGAGATCCAGCAGATCCCACCTGCTCAGAACCAATCAGTGCATCACCTGTAAAGATCCAGCAGATCCCACCTGCTCAGAACCAACCCTGGATACCTGCAGTGCATCACCTGTAAAGATACAGCAGATCCCACCTGCTCAGAACCAACCCTGGAGACCTGCAGTGCATCACCTGTAAAGATCCAGCAGATCCCACCTGCTCAGAACCAACCCTGGAGGTCTGCAGTGCATCACCTGTAAAGATACAGCAGATCCCACCTGCTCAGAACCAACCCTGGAGATCTGCAGTGCATCACCTGTAAAGATCCAGCAGATCCCACCTGCTCAGAACCAACCCTGGAGACCTGCAGTGCATCACCTGTAAAGATCCAGCAGATCCCACCTGCTCAGAACCAACCCTGGAGGTCTGCAGTGCATCACCTGTTAAGATCCAGCAGATCCCACCTGCTCAGAACCAACCCTGGAGACCTGCAGTGCATCACCTGTTAAGATCCAGCAGATCCCACCTGCTCAGAACCAACCCTGGAGACCTGCAGTGCATCACCTGTAAAGATCCCACCCAGCAGATCCCACCTGCTCAGAACCAACCCTGGAACCAAGACCTGCAGTGCATCACCTGTAAAGATCCAGCAGATCCCACCTGCTCAGAACCAACCCTGGAGACCTGCAGTGCATCACCTGTAAAGATCCAGCAGATCCCACCTGCTCAGAACCAACCCTGGAGACCTGCAGTGCATCACCTGTAAAGATCCAGCAGATCCCACCTGCTCAGAACCAACCCTGGAGACCGGCAGTGCATCACCTGTAAAGATCCAGCAGATCCCACCTGCTCAGAACCAACCCTGGAGACCTGCAGTGCATCACCTGTAAAGATCCAGCAGATCCCACCTGCTCAGAACCAACCCTGAGACCTGCAGTGCATCACCTGTAAAGATCCAGCAGATCCCACCTGCTCAGAACCAACCCTGGAGACCTGCAGTGCATCACCTGTAAAGATCCAGCAGATCCCACCTGCTCAGAACCAACCCTGGAGACCTGCAGTGCATCACCTGTAAAGATCCAGCAGATCCCACCTGCTCAGAACCAACCCTGGAGACCTGCAGTGCATCACCTGTAAAGATCCAGCAGATCCCACCTGCTCAGAACCAACCCTGGAGACCTGCAGTGTTCTACAAACACCAGCAGCTCTCTGCAATCGTCCGGTAAAATGAAAACCTCTCGGACTGCAGTTGACGGCTTTCATTCATCATTTACATTGTACATTTGAATGAACATACAATGTAGTATTAGCTTGTCATATGTTTTTAAAAATCCCCTTTGTTTCGACTTTTGACACTGTAGTTGTTAGTGCCAGAGGAGGACACATGCAATTTAGCATTTGGGAAATTGACATTGATATCCGCTGGGGAAACCATCGTACAGCAACCCACTCCAATGTGGCTAAGTTAAAACTCTCAAAATCTGTGCCTGGAATTGTTTTCATTAATTATGTTGGCAGTTTATTTATTTGATTTATTAGGATCCTCATTAGCGATGCCATGGTGACAGCTAGTCTCACTAGGTCCGACACATAACAAAAAATACATTACAGAAAGAAAATAGACTTTTAAAATGTACAGTACATTTAAAAACATGATCATGTAGTGTGTGTTTGTGTGCATGTATCAGTTACACATACTGTACATGTCAGTAAATACACAGCAAACAGGTCACATGGGGGAGAGGCTTTGTGCCGTGATGTGTTGCTTTAGTTCCATGCACCCGTGGCTCTGTATAATACTGTATGTTTCCTTGAATTTGTTCTGGACCTGGGGACTGTGAAAAGACCCCTGGTGGCATGTCTGGTGGGGTAAGTGTGTTCTGGACCTGGGGACTGTGAAAAGACCCATGGTGGCATGTCTGGTGGGGTAAGTGTATTCTGGACCTGGGGACTGTGAAAAGACCTGGGGACTGTGAAAAGACCCCTGGTGGCATGTCTAGAACAGGGCTCCGGGCAGCATCCTTTCACTCCCTCCTCTCTACATTTTCCTCCTCTGTCTCTGCGGAAATGGATCTGCCCCCCCTCTTTGCCACCTTCTCCTCCCTCATGAATCCTCCTCCCCTCCCCCTCCTCCCTCTCTGCAGATGACTTCGTCAACCATTTTGAAAAAGAAGGTCGACGACATCCGATCCTCGTTTGCTAAGTCAAACGACACCGCTGGTTCTGCTCACACTGCCCTACCCTGTGCTCTGACCTCTTTCTTCCCTCTCTCTCCAGATGACATCTCGCGTCTTGTGACGGCCGGCCGCCCAACAACCTGCCCGCTTGACCCTATCCCCTCCTCTCTTCTCCAGACCATTTCCGGTGACCTTCTCCCTTACCTCACCTCGCTCATCAACTCATCCCTGACCGCTATTGGCTACGTCCCTCCCGTCTTCAAGAGAGCGAGAGTTGCACCCTTCTGAAAAACCTACACTCGATCCCTCCGATGTCAACAACTACAGACCAGTATCCCTTCTTTCTTTTCTCTCCAAAACTCTTGAACATGCCGTGCTTGGCCAGCTCTCCCGCTATCTCTCTCAGAATGACCTTCTTGATCCAAATTTCAAGACTAGTCATTCAACTGAGACTGCTCTTCTCTGTATCACGGAGGCACTCCGCACTGCTAAAGCTAACTCTCTCTCCTCTGCTCTCATCCTTCTAGACCTATCGGCTGCCTTCGATACTGTGAACCATCAGATCCTCCTCTCCACCCTCTCCGAGTTGGGCATCTCCGGCGCGGCCCATGCTTGGATTGCGTCCTACCTGACAGGTCGCTCCTACCAGGTGGCGTGGCAGAGAGGATGCTTTCTGTCTGTCCCCCTCACCACGCGCTCTCACCACTCCTATCATTGAAGCTTGTCCCCAGTAATGCTCTGTATTTCTAGGCCCTCTCCTGGCAGATCAAGATTCATCACAGAGTTACACATGACCAGCTCTGAAAACAAACATACAGTCAATATGGTCGGTAATCACCAAGTCACTTAAAGGCAAAAGGCATGGTAGGATACAATATAGGTCTGTCATAACCTCACATGGTCTTAGAAAGAGAGGTTGAACAGGCTATCATTTTAGAAAGAAAGGGTCCAGATTGCTATGCATTTTTGTAGGGTCCAGATTTTTCAGCTCTTTCAGAACTTCAGCTGAAATTTAATCTTCTCCTTTCCCCTCTGATGACCAGGTGGAAATTCTCAATTATGGTGGATTTATCAGTGGTGACAGTGTTTGGAGGCTATCTGATCTCTGCATGTCTGGCAGACATATCAGTGTGGATGACGGATCACCACCTCAAGCTGAACCTCGGCAAGACGGAGCTGCTCTTCCTCCCGGGAAGGACTGCCCAGTTCCATGATCTCGCCATCACGGTTGACAACTCCATAGTGTGTCCTCCTCCCAGAGCGCTAAGAACCTTGGCGTGATCCTGGACAACACCCTGTCGTTCTCAACTAACATCAAGGCGGTGGCCCATTCCTGTAGGTTCATGCTCTACAACATCCGCAGAGTACGACCCTGCCTCACACAGGAAGTCCCCCCCTTTGGAGCGCAGGTCCTAATCCAGGCACTTGTCATCTCCCGTCTGGATTACTGCAACTCGCTGTTGGCTGGGCTCCCTGCCTGTGCCATTAAACCCTACAACTCATCCAGAACGCCGCAGCCCGTCTGGTGTTCAGCCTTCCCAAGTTCTCTCACGTCACCCCGCTCCTCCGCTCTCTCCACTGGCTATTGAAATTTCCAGTTGAAGCTCGATCCGCTACAAGACCATGGTGCTTGCCTACGGAGCTGTGAGGGGAACGCTAAGCACCTCAGTACCTCAGGCTCTGATCAGGCCCTACACCCAAACAAGGGCACTGCGTTCATCCACCTCTGGCCTGCTCGCCTCCCTACCACTGAGGAAGTCCAGTTCCCGCTCAGCCCAGTCAAAACTGTTCGCTGCCTCCCTCTGGTTCCCCCCCAATGGTGGAACAAACTCCCTCACGACGCCAGGACAGCGGAGTCAATCACCACCTTCCGGAGACACCTGAAACCCCACCTCTTTAAGGAATACCTAGGATAGGATAAAGTAATCCTTCTCACCCCCCCTTAAAAGACTTAGATGCACTATTGTAAAGTGGCTGTTCCACTGGATGTCATAAGGTGAAAGCACCAATTTGTAAGTCGCTCTGGATAAGAGCGTCTGCTAAATGACTTAAATGTAAATGTAAATGTAATGTCTGGTGGGGTAAGTGTGTTCTGGACCTGGGGACTGTGAAAAGACCCCTGGTGGCATGTCTGGTGGGGTAAGTGTATTCTGGACCTAGGGACTGTGAAAAGACCCCTGGTGGCATGTCTGGTGGGGTAAGTGTGTTCTGGACCTGGGGACTGTGAAAAGACCCCTGGTGGCGTGTCTGGTGGGGTAAGTGTGTTCTGGACCTGGGGACTGTGAAAAGACCCCTGGTGGCATGTCTGGTGGGGTAAGTGTGTTCTGGACCTGGGGACTGTGAAAAGACCCCTGGTGGCGTGTCTGGTGGGGTAAGTGTGTTCTGTACCTGGGGACTGTGAAAAGACCCATGGTGGCGTGTCTGGTGGGGGTGTTCTGGTGTGTTCTGGACCTGGGGACTGACCAGGGGAAAAGACCCTGGTGTCATGTCTGGTGGGGTAAGTGTGTTCTGGACCTGGGGACTGTGAAAAGACCCATGGTGGCGTGTCTGGTGGGGTAAGTGTGTTCTGGACCTGGGGACTGTGAAAAGACCCCTGGTGGCATGTCTGGTGGGGTAAGTGTGTTCTGGACCTGGGGACTGTGAAAAGACCCCTGGTGGCATGTCTGGTGGGGTAAGTGTGTTCTGGACCTGGGGACTGTGAAAAGACCCCTGGTGGCATGTCTGGTGGGGTAAGTGTGTTCTGGACCTGGGGACTGTGAAAAGACCCCTGGTGGCATGTCTGGTGGGGTAAGTGTGTGTGTCAGTGCTGTGTGTAAGTTGACTTTGCAAACAATTTGGAATTTCCGACACATTGTTTCTTTTAAAAACAAGAATTGACGCAGTCAGTCTTTCCTCAACTCTCAGCCAAGAGAGACTGGCATGCATAGTATTTATATCAGCCCTCTGATTACAATGAAGAGCACAAGGTGCCACTGTGCTGCAGCTTAACTAGGTCTCTCCTTGCAGCACTGGACCACACGACTGGACAATAATCAAGATTTGACAAAACTAGAGCCTGCAGGACTTGCTTTGTGGACTGTGGTGTCAAAAAAGCAGAGCTTCTCTTTATTACGGACAGACCTCTCCCCTTCAGTTATGATGCCCAATTCCTGTAATAAGTGGGTATTTTATTAAGTACCATCTTATTAAAACATGATTATGATTCATTTTATTTTTTTTACCTTTCAGGTTCAAACTCAAGTATCCATGAGAGGATCGTGAAGGGATGCATGGACGACAGTCGTCAGTCAAGCCCCAAAATGTCTTTGAATATCAGTTTCCACCAATTTACGTCTTCATGCTGCAACAGTGACACTTTCTCTGGTAAATGTTCTTCTGTACTTTGAACTTCATTGTTCTTTGTTGAATTATATTTATTTAATGATCCATGAGTTATCCTGTTGTTTATTCAGGCGACCCCCCACAATGGACTTCAGTGTGTTTCTTGCACTGAACCAGAAGATGACGTTTGTGTTGACAGGTTGTGACCTGTCAGGGAGTTCAAGATCACTGTCTTAACGACACAGGTACGGTACATGCACAGCATTTGTGTTTGCCTGTATTCATGTTTTACTTTTAGTCCATGTAATTGTTACTTACAATTATAATCAATCTTAAGTTTATTTGAATATTATTCATATTTGATTGTTTTTGATAATATTTTTAATGTTGCAATATTTTCCCCATAGTGACAGCAAGTAGGTCTGTGACTCTCCGAGGCGGTGTCTCCAGGAATCTGTGTGACTCCGGTTCTAACTCTGGTTCTGTGTCCTATTGTGAGGGAAGCCTCTGTGACAGAAACAGTGCTATGAACATGGACAATGCTATGAATGACAACCAGTCTGTAGCACTTACAGTTCTCACTCTGCTTGTTGTGCTAACAACCACCGCACTTCTAATGACAACAGGATGCATTAGTTGGATAGTATTATATTGCAGTCTTGGTGGAAACATCTAAATAATTGGACTAAAAAGTAGGGTAGTTGAATAGGCACATCTATGGACACAATGTGTAAATCAGCACTTGACTTTAATTTTAAAAAAAAGGTGATTTATAAAAGAAATGTGTGTGTCTTGTTTATTTGAGCTTTGAAGTGAGATTGTATCAGTCCAGCCTCCTCCCCTGTGGCTGAAGCGTCGTGTGTGTGCATCTGAGAGAGAGCGAGAGAGCGAGAGAGAGAGAGAGAGAGAGAGAGAGAAATAAATAGTACTGATAGAAGCTCTTCATAGATTATTCTATGTATAGATGGCCCAACTTCACTCCAATTGAGTGAGTGTACATGTGTCTGTTTGGGGCTTCTGTATGTTTATTGTATTTAACCAGGCAAGTGAGTTAAGAACAAATTCATATTTACAATGCTGGCCTACCAAAAGGCAAAAGGCCTCCTATGGGGACGGGGGCCTGGGATTAAAAATAAAAACAATATAAATATAGGACAAAACACACATCTCTGTACTGAGTCTTCATATTGGGGTGGCAGGTAGCCTAGTGGTTAGAGCGTTGGACAAATAACCAAAAGGTTGCAAGATCAAATCCCTGAGCTGACAAGGTAAAAATCTGTTGTTCTGCCCCTGAACAAGGCAGTTAACCCACTGTTCCTAGGCTGGCATTGAAAATAAGAATTTGTTCTGAATGGACTTGCCTAGTTAAAGAAAGGTTAGAAAAAAATGATTGAATGTGTGTCTGGGACTTCTGTGTTTGTATGCAATCAATCAGTCTTCATATTGAATGTGTACATGTGAGAAAGAAAGTAGAAAGCTGAGTGGAAAATGTATCATATGCTACCAAAACAGTTTTTTGTTTGTTTTTCGGTCTTTGACAGGGTTTTTTCTCGTGCACACAACATATATATTTTTTTGTCTTAAGTTCGTTAGCCGAAGTCTACTTCCCTTTGTTGGTGAATGGTTAACAGTACTACTCCTAGTAGGAGTGGGAACTATGGATGAGATTCTTCAATGAAGTGTTTGTTGTCATTCAACTAGTTTTCATTCACATTTTTTCACTTGAGAATTACTGCACCAAACATCTTAGTTAGATGTACAATTACGCGCCAAAGACCTCCTCAGCAAAAGCATCAAAATGTATTACAGATGTCTTGATTTTATACATTTTTCTTAGATTAATTCGTCCTATTTTTGAGGAAGTGTTCCTTGGAATGTTGTAGGCTACAGTAGCTCAAGAGGAACAAAGAACAATTATATTGACCTGGACACACAGTGTCTTCGGAAAGTATTCAGACCCCTTGACTTTTTCCACATTTTGTTACTTTACAGCCGTATTCTAAAATTGTATAATAAAAAAATTAAAAAATCAATGTGCACACAATACCCCATAACAATAGAAAAAAAATGTAAAAAATAAAAACAAATTTAGCTTATTTACAAGTATTCATACCCTTTTCTCTGTACTTTGTTGAAGCACCTTTGGCAGCGATTACAGCATCAAGTCTTCTTGGGTATGATGCAACAAGCTTGGCACACCTGTATTTGTGGAGTTTCTCCCATTCTTCTCTGCAGATCCTCTCAAGCTCTGTCAGGATGGATGGGGAGTGTTGCTGCACAGCTATTTTCAGGTCTCTCCAGAGATGTTTGATCGGGTCCAAGTCTGGGCTTTGGCTGGGCCACCCAGGGACATTCAGAGACAATCCTACGTTGTTTTGGCTGTGTGATTAGGGTTGTTGTACTATTGGAAGGTGAATCTTCACCCCAGTCTGAGGTCCTGAGTGCTCTGGAGCAGGTTGTCATCAAGGATCTCTCTGTACTTTGCTCCTTTCTTCTTTGCCTCGATCCTGACTAGTCTCCCAGTCCCTGCCGCTAAAGAACATCCCCACAGCATGATGCTACCACCACCTTGCTTCATCGTAAGGATGGTGCCAGGTTTCCTCTAGATGTGACGCTTGACATTTAGGCCAAAGAATCTTGTTCCTCATGGTCTGAGAGTCTTTAGGTACCTTTTGGAAAACTCCAAGCGGGCTGCCATGTGCTTTTTACTGAGGAGTGGCCACTCTACCATAAACACCTGATTGGTGGAGTGCTGCAGAGATGGTTGTCCTTCTGGAAGTTTCTCCCATCTCCACAGAGAAACTCTAGAGCTCTGTAAGAGTTACCACCGGGTTCTTGATAACCTCCCTGACCAATGCCCTTCTCTCCTGATGGCTCAGTTTGGCCTGGCGGCCAGATCTAGGAAGAGTCTTGGTGGTTCCAAATTTCATCCATTTAAGGATGATGGAGGCCACTGTTCTTGGGGACCTTCAATGCTGCAGAAATGTTTTGGTACCATTCTCCAGATCAGTGCCTCAACATAATCCTGTCTCTGAGCTTGGTTTTTGCTCTGACATGCACTTTCAACTGGGGGACTTTATATAGACAGGCATGTGCCTTTATAAATCTATCAATTGAATTTACCACAGGTGGACTCCAATCAAGTTGTAGAAACATCAAGGATGATCAATGGAAAAAGGATGCACCTGAGCTCAATTTTCAGTCACATAGTAAAGGGTCTGAATACCTAGGTAAATAAGGTATTTCTGTTTATTACTTTTAATATGTTTGCAAAAATTTCTAAAAACTGTTTTTGCTTTGTCAGTATGGGATATTGTCTGTAGATTGCTGAGGATTTTTATTTATTTAATCAATATTGCAATGAGGCTGTAACGTAACAAAATGTGGAAAAAGTCAAGGGGGTCTGAATACTTTCCGAAGGCACTGTATGTATGTGGAAGCAGACTTAACAAATGTAGTGTGGCACTCCAAGGGGACACTCAGAATGACGCATCAGCACTCTACTTCCTGGTTAACACTGAGGACCTGTTACCACGGAGACACTGATTGAAGGTCACCGTGGGTGACTGCATGAGAAGGAGCACACACACACACACACACACACACACACACACACACACACACACACACACACACACACACACACACACACACACACACACACACACACACACACACACACACACACACACACACACACACACACACACACACCCTAGTGGTTACAGTATTGTGCCAGTTACCAAAAGGTTGCATGTTCGAATCTCCGAGCCGAAAAAGTGAAAAATCTGTCGATGTGCCCTTGAGCAAATCACTTAACACTAACTGCTCTGAGATAGACCCTGGCCGTGACCCCAGTCTCAGAGGGTATCTTAGGGAGTATTTGGATAAGGTAAAACCAAATATCCAATTCACACTTGTGTATTAATACACACTTGATGAGAGGTGCCACTAGAGGGACCTGTTGGACTGCTGTTTCAAACCTGTGACATGCTTTTACACATAGGTTAAAAAATATCTATCAAATCAAAATGTTATTTGTCGCATGCACCAAATATGAAGTGTAGACTTACTGTGAAGTGCTTGCTTACGAGCCCTTCCCAACGATGCAGAGCTTAAAATACAGTGCCTTGCGAAAGTATTCGCCCCCCTTGAACTTTGCGACCTTTTGCCACATTTCAGGCTTCAAACATAAAGATATAAAACTGTATTTTTTTGTGAAGAATCAACAACAAGTGGGACACAACCATGAAGTGGAACAACATTTATTGGATATTCCAAACCTTTTTAACAAATAAAAAACTGAAAAATTGGGTGTGCAAAATTATTCAGCCCCTTTACTTTCAGTGCAGCAAACTCTCTCCAGAAGTTCAGTGAGGATCTCTGAATGATCCAATGTTGACCTAAATGACTAATGATGATAAATACAATCCACCTGTGTGTAATCAAGTCTCCATATAAATGCACCTGCACTGTGATAGTCTCAGAGGTCCGTTAAAAGCGCAGAGAGCATCATGAAGAACAAGGAACACACCAGGCAGGTCCGAGATACTGTTGTGAAGAAGTTTAAAGCCGGATTTGGATACAAAAATATTTCCCAAGCTTTAAACATCCCAAGGAGCACTGTGCAAGCGATAATATTGAAATGGAAGGAGTATCAGACCACTGCAAATCTAGCAAGACCTGGCCGTCCCTCTAAACTTTCAGCTCATACAAGGAGAAGACTGATCAGAGATGCAGCCAAGAGGCC
Organism: Oncorhynchus nerka; assembly: GCF_034236695.1. NCBI lineage: Eukaryota > Metazoa > Chordata > Actinopteri > Salmoniformes > Salmonidae > Oncorhynchus > Oncorhynchus nerka. The sequence goes on from NC_088406.1 coordinate 11,387,108, forward strand.
CATGATCACTCTGGATGAACTGCAGAGATCTACAGCTGAGGTGGGACACTCTGTCCATAGGACAACAATCAGTCGTATATTGCACAAATCTGGCCTTTATGGAAGAGTGGCAAGAAGAAAGCCATTTCTTAAAGATATCCATAAAAAGTGTTGTTTAAAGTTTCCCACAATCCACCTGGGAGACACACCAAACATGTGGAAGAAGGTGCTCTGGTCAGATGAAACCAAAATTGAACTTTTTGGCAACAATGCAAAACGTTATGTTTGGCGTAAAAGCAACACAACTCATCACCCTGAACACACCATCCCCACTGTCAAACATGGTGGTGGCAGCATCATGGTTTGGGCCTGCTTTTCTTCAGCAGGGACAGGGAAGATGGTTAAAATTGATGGGAAGATGGATGGAGCCAAATACAGGACATTTACATTTACATTTACATTTAAGTCATTTAGCAGACGCTCTTATCCAGAGCGACTTACAAATTGGTGCATTCACCTTATGACATCCAGTGGAGCAGCCACTTTACAATAGTGCATCTAAATCTTTTAAGGGGGGGGTGAGAAGGATTACTTTATCCTATCCTAGGTATTCCTTAACGAGGTGGGGTTTCAGGTGTCTCCGGAAGGTGGTGATTGACTGGAAGAAAACCTGATGGAGTCTGCAAAAGACCTCAGACTGGGACGGAGATTTGTCTTCCAACAAGATAATGATCCAAAACATAAAGCAAAATCTACAATGGAATGGTTCAAAAATAAACATATCCAGGTGTTAGAATGGCCAAGTCAAAGTCCAGACCTGAATCCAATCGAGAATCTGTGGAAAGAACTGAAAACTGCTGTTCACAAATGCTCTCCATCCAACCTCACTGAGCTCGAGCTGTTTTGCAAGGAGGAATGGGAAAAAAATTCAGTCTCTCGATGTGCAAAACAGATAGAGACATACCCCAAGCGACTTACAGCTGTAATCGCAGCAAAAGGTGGCGCTACAAAGCATTAACTTAAGGGGGCTGAATAATTTTGCACGCCCAATGTTTCAGTTTTTGATTTGTTAAAAAAGTTTGAAATATCCAATAAATGTCGTTCCACTTTATGATTGTGTCCCACTTGATGTTGATTCTTCACAAAAAAATACAGTTTTATATATTAATGTTTGAAGCCTGAAATGTGGCAAAAGGTCGCAAAGTTCAAGGGGGCCGAATACTTTCGCAAGGCACTGTAGTAACACAGGAGGAATAAAATACACTAGAATGGAGCTGTTTACAGGAAGTACCAGATCAATGTGGAGCTATATACAGGAAGTACCAGATCAATGTGGAGCTATAATACAGGAAGTACCAGATCAATGTGGAGCTATATACAGGAAGTACCAGATCAATGTGGAGCTATATACTGGAAGTACCAGTACCAGATCAATGTGGAGCTACATACAGGAAGTAACAGATCAATGTGGAGCTATATACAGGGAGTACCAGATCAATGTGGAGCTATATACAGGAAGTACCAGATCAATGTGGAGCTATATACAGGAAGTACCAGATCAACGTGGAGCTATATACAGGAAGTACCAGATCAATGTGGAGCTATATACAGGGAGTACCAGTACCAGATCAATGTGGAGCTATATACAGGAAGTACCAGATCAATGTGGAGCTATATACAGGGAGTACCAGTACCAGATCAATGTGGAGCTATATACAGGGAGTAACAGATCAATGTGGAGCTATATACAGGGAGTACCAGATCAATGTGGAGCTATATACAGGAAGTACCAGATCAATGTGGAGCTATATACAGGGAGTACCAGATCAATGTGGAGCTATATAGTGGAAGTACCAGTACCAGATCAATGTGGAGCTACATACAGGAAGTACCAGATCAATGTGGAGCTATATACTGGAAGTACCAGTACCAGATCAATGTGGAGCTACATACAGGAAGTACCAGATCAATGTGGAGCTATATACAGGGAGTACCAGATCAATGTGGAGCTATATACAGGAAGTACCAGATCAATGTGGAGCTATATACAGGAAGTACCAGATCAATGTGGAGCTATATACAGGAAGTACCAGATCAATGTGGAGCTATATACAGGGAGTACCAGTACCAGATCAATGTGGAGCTATATACAGGGTACCAGATCAATGTGGAGCTATATACCAGTACCAGATCAATGTGGAGCTATATACATGTGGAGGAGATCAATGTGGAGTGAAGTACCAGTACCAGATCAATGTGGAGCTATATACAGGAAGTACCAGATCAATGTGGAGCTATATACAGGGAAGTACCAGATCAATGTGGAGCTATATACAGGGATCAATGTGGAGCTATATACAGGAAAGTACCAGATCAATGTGGAGCTATATACAGGAAGTACCAGATCAATGTGGAGCTATATACAGGAAGTACCAGTACCAGATCAATGTGGAGCTATATACAGGAAGTACCAGATCAATGTGGAGCCATATACCAGATCAATGTGGAGCTATATACAGTACCAGGAAGTACCAGATCAATGTGGAGCTATATACAGAAGAAGTACCAGATCAATGTGGAGCTATATACAGGAAGTACCAGATCAATGTGGAGCTATATACAGGAGTACCAGTACCAGATCAATGTGGAGCTATATACAGGAAGTACCAGATCAATGTGGAGCTATATATCAATGTGGAGGAAGTACCAGTACCAGATCAATGTGGAGCTACATACAGGAAGTACCAGATCAATGTGGAGCTATATACAGGAAGTACCAGATCAATGTGGAGCTATTTACAGGGGAGTACCAGATCAATGTGGAGCTATATACAGAAGTACCAGATCAAGGAAGTACCAGATCAATGTGGAGCTATATACAGGAAGTACCAGATCAATGTGGAGCTATATACAGGAAGTACCAGATCAATGTGGAGCTATATACAGGAAGTACCAGATCAATGTGGAGCTATATACAGGGAAGTACCAGATCAATGTGGAGCTATATACAGGAAGTACCAGATCAATGTGGAGCTATATACAGGAAGTACCAGATCAATGTGGAGCTATATACAGTACCAGTACCAGATCAATGTGGAGCTATATACAGGAAGTACCAGATCAATGTGGAGCTATATACAGGAGTACCAGTACCAGAATCAATGTGGAGCTATATACAGGAAGTACCAGATCAATGTGGAGCTATATACAGATCAATGTGGAGCTATATACAGGAAGTACCAGATCAATGTGGAGCTATATACAGGAAGTACCAGATCAATGTGGAGCTATATACAGGGGAAGTACCAGATCAATGTGGAGCTATATACAGGAAGTACCAGATCAATGTGGAGCTATATACAGGAAGTACCAGATCAATGTGAGCAATATACAGGAAGTACCAGATCAATGTGGAGCTATATACAGGGAGTAAGTACCAGATCAATGTGGAGCTATATACAGAGAAGTACCAGATCAATGTGGAGCTATATACAGGAAGTACCAGATCAATGTGGAGCTATATACAGGAAGTACCAGTACCAGATCAATGTGGAGCTATATACAGGAAGTACCAGATCAATGTGGAGCTATATACAGGGAGTACCAGATCAATGTGGAGCTATATACAGGAAGTACCAGATCAATGTGGAGCTATATACAGGAAGTAAGTACCAGATCAATGTGGAGCTATATACAGGAAGTACCAGATCAATGTGGAGCTATATACAGGAAGTACCAGATCAATGTGGAGCTATATACAGGAAGTACCAGATCAATGTGGAGCTATATACAGGAAGTACCAGATCAATGTGGAGCTATATACAGGGAGTACCAGTACCAGATCAATGTGGAGCTATATACAGGGAGTACCAGATCAATGTGGAGCTATATACAGGAAGTACCAGATCAATGTGGAGCTATATACAGGGAGTACCAGTACCAGATCAATGTGGAGCTATATACAGGAAGTTCCAGTACCAGATCAATGTGGAGCTATATACAGGAAGTACCAGATCAATGTGGAGCTATATACAGGAAGTACCAGATCAATGTGGAGCTATATACAGGAATGTACCAGATCAATGTGGAGCTATATACAGGAAGTACCAGATCAATGTGGAGCTATATACAGGAAGTACCAGATCAATGTGGAGCTATATACAGGAAGTACCAGATCAATGTGGAGCTATATACAGGAAGTACCAGATCAATGTGGAGCTATATACTGGAAGTACCAGTACCAGATCAATGTGGAGCTACATACAGGAAGTACCAGATCAATGTGGAGCTATATACAGGGAGTACCAGATCAATGTGGAGCTATATACAGGAAGTACCAGATCAATGTGGAGCTATATACAGGAAGTACCAGATCAATGTGGAGCTATATACAGGAAGTACCAGATCAATGTGGAGCTATATACAGGAAGTACCAGATCAATGTGGAGCTATATACAGGAAGTACCAGATCAATGTGGAGCTATATACAGGGAGTACCAGTACCAGATCAATGTGGAGCTATATACAGGAAGTACCAGATCAATGTGGAGCTATATACAGGAAGTACCAGATCAATGTGGAGCTATATACAGGGAGTCCCAGATCAATGTGGAGTACCAGATCAATGTGGAGCTATATACAGGAAGTACCAGATCAATGTGGAGCTATATACAGGGAGTACTATATACAGGAAGTACCAGATCAATGTGGAGTTATATACAGGGAGTAACAGATCAATGTGGAGCTATATACAGGGAGTACTAGATCAATGTGGAGCTATATACTGGAAGTACCAGATCAATGTGGAGCTATATACAGGAAGTACCAGATCAATGTGGAGCTATATACAGGAAGTACCAGATCAATGTGGAGCTATATACAGGAGTACCAGTACCAAATCAATGTGGAGCTATATACAGGAAGTACCAGATCAATGTGGAGCTATATACAGGAAGTACCAGATGAATGTGGAGCTATATACAGGAAGTACCAGATCAATGTGGAGCTATATACAGGAGTACTAGTACCAGATCAATGTGGAGCTATATACAGGAAGTAAGTACCAGATCAATGTGGAGCTACATACAGGAAGTACCAGATCAATGTGGAGCTATATACAGGGAATACCAGATCAATGTGGAGCTATATACAGGAAGTACCAGATCAATGTGGAGCTATATACAGGAAGTACCAGATCAATGTGGAGCTATATACAGGAAGTACCAGATCAATGTGGAGCTATATACAGGAATTACCAGATCAATGTGGAGCTATATACAGGAAGTACTATATACAGATCAATGTGGAGCTATATACAGGAAGTACCAGATCAATGTGGAGCTATATACAGGGTACCAGTACCAGATCAATGTGGAGCTATATACAGGGAGTACCAGATCAATGTGGAGCTATATACAGGAGTACCAGATCAATGTGGAGCTATATACAGGAAGTACCAGATCAATGTGGAGCTATATACAGGAAGTACAGATCAATGTGGAGATCAATCTGGAGCTATATACAGGAAGTACCAGATCAATGTGGAGCTATATACAGGACGTACCAGATCAATGTGGAGCTATATACAGGAAGTACCAGATCAATGTGGAGCTCCCAGCTATATACAGGGAGTACCAGTACCAGATCAATGTGGAGCTATATACAGGGAGTACCAGATCAATGTGGAGCTATATACAGGGAGTACCAGATCAATGTGGAGCTATATACAGGGAGTACCAGTACCAGATCAATGTGGAGCTATATACAGGGAGTAACAGATCAATGTGGAGCTATATACTGGAAGTACCAGTACCAGATCAATGTGGAGCTACATACAGGAAGTACCAGATCAATGTGGAGCTATATACAGGGAGTACCAGCACCAGATCAATGTGGAGCTATATACAGGGAGTATCAGATCAATGTGGAGCTATATACAGGGAGTACCAGATCAATGTGGAGCTATATACAGGAAGTACCAGATCAATCTGGAGCTATATACAGGAAGTACCAGATCAATGTGGAGCTATATACAGGAAGTACCAGATCAATGTGGAGCTATATACAGGAAGTACCAGATCAATGTGGAGCTATATACAGGAAGTACCAGATCAATGTGGAGCTATATAGAGGAATTACCAGATCAATGTGGAGCTCCCAGCTATATACAGGGAGTACCAGTACCAGATCAATGTGGAGCTATATACAGGGAGTACCAGATCAATGTGGAGCCATATACAGGGAGTACCAGATCAATGTGGAGCTATATACAGGGAGTACCAGTACCAGATCAATGTGGAGCTATATACTGGAAGTACCAGTACCAGATCAATGTGGAGCTACATACAGGAAGTACCAGATCAATGTGGAGCTATATACAGGGAGTACCAGATCAATGTGGAGCTATATACAGGAATTACCAGATCAATGTGGAGCTATATACAGGAAGTACCAGATCAATGTGGAGCTATATACAGGAAGTACCAGATCAATGTGGAGCTATATACAGGAATTACCAGATCAATGTGGAGCTATATACAGGAAGTACCAGATCAATGTGGAGCTATATACAGGGAGTACCAGTACCAGATCAATGTGGAGCTATATACAGGAAGTACCAGATCAATGTGGAGCTATATACAGGAAGTACCAGATCAATGTGGAGCTATATACAGGGAGAACGAGTACCAGATCAATGTGGAGCTATATACAGGAAGTACCAGATCAATGTGGAGCTATATACAGGGAGAACGAGTACCAGATCAATGTGGAGCTATATACAGGAAGTACCAGATCAATGTGGAGCTAAATACAGGAAGTACCAGATCAATGTGGAGCTATATACAGGAATTACCAGATCAATGTGGAGCTATATACAGGGAGTACCAGTACCAGATCAATGTGGAGCTATATACAGGAAGTACCAGATCAATGTGGAGCTATATACAGGAAGTACCAGATGAATGTGGAGCTATATACAGGAAGTACCAGATCAATGTGGAGCTATATACAGGGAGTACTAGTACCAGATCAATGTGGAGCTATATACTGGAAGTACCAGTACCAGATCAATGTGGAGCTACATACAGGAAGTACCAGATCAATGTGGAGCTATATACAGGGAATACCAGATCAATGTGGAGCTATATACAGGAAGTACCAGATCAATTTGGAGCTATATACAGGAAGTACCAGATCAATGTGGAGCTATATACAGGACGTACCAGATCAATGTGGAGCTAAATACAGGAATTACCAGATCAATGTGGAGCTATATACAGGAAGTACCAGATCAATGTGGAGCTATATACAGGAAGTACCAGATCAATGTGGAGCTATATACAGGGAGTACCAGTACCAGATCAATGTGGAGCTATATACAGGGAGTATCAGATCAATGTGGAGCTATATACAGGGAGTACCAGATCAATGTGGAGCTATATACAGGAAGTACCAGATCAATCTGGAGCTATATACAGGAAGTACCAGATCAATCTGGAGCTATATACAGGAAGTACCAGATCAATGTGGAGCTATATACAGGACGTACCAGATCAATGTGGAGCTATATACAGGAATTACCAGATCAATGTGGAGCTCCCAGCTATATACAGGAGTACCAGTACCCAGATCAATGTGGAGCTATATACAGGGAGTACCAGATCAATGTGGAGCTATATACAGGGAGTACCAGATCAATGTGGAGCTATATACAGGGAGTACCAGTACCAGATCAATGTGGAGCTATATACAGGGAGTAACAGATCAATGTGGAGCTATATACTGGAAGTACCAGTACCAGATCAATGTGGAGCTACATACAGGAAGTACCAGATCAATGTGGAGCTATATACAGGGAGTACCAGATCAATGTGGAGCTATATACAGGAATTACCAGATCAATGTGGAGCTATATACAGGAAGTACCAGATCAATGTGGAGCTATATACAGGAAGTACCAGATCAATGTGGAGCTATATACAGGAAGTACCAGATCAATGTGGAGCTATATACAGGAAGTACCAGATCAATGTGGAGCTATATACAGGGAGTACCAGTACCAGATCAATGTGGAGCTATATACAGGAAGTACCAGATCAATGTGGAGCTATATACAGGAAGTACCAGATCAATGTGGAGCTATATACAGGGAGTACCAGTACCAGATCAATGTGGAGCTATATACAGGAAGTACCAGATCAATGTGGAGCTATATACAGGGAGTACCAGTACCAGATCAATGTGGAGTTATATACAGGGAGTAACAGATCAATGTGGAGCTATATACAGGGAGTACCAGATCAATGTGGAGCTATATACAGGAAGTACCAGATCAATGTGGAGCTATATACAGGAAGTACCAGATCAATGTGGAGCTATATACAGGAATTACCAGATCAATGTGGAGCTATATACTGGAAGTTCCAGATCAATTTGGAGCTATATACAGGAAGTACCAGATCAATGTGAAGCTATATACAGGTAGTACCAGATCAATGTGGAACTATATACAGGAAGTACCAGATTAATGTGGAGCTATATACAGGGAGTACCAGATCAATGTGGAGCTATATACAGGAAGTACCAGATCAATGTGGAGCTATATACAGGGAGTACCAGATCAATGTGGAGCTATATACAGGTAGTACCAGATCAATGTGGAACTATATACAGGAAGTACCAGATTAATGTGGAGCTGTATACAGGGACTACCAGTACCAGATCAATGTGGAGCTGTATGAAGGGAGTACCAGATTAATGTGGAGCTATATACAGGGACTACCAGATCAATGTGGAGCTATATACAGGGACTACCAGATCAATGTGGAGCTAAAAACAGTGAGTACCAGATCAATGTAGAGCTATATACAGGGAGTACCAGTACCAGATCAATGTGGAGCTATATACAGGAAGTACCAGTACCATGTCAATGTGGAGCTATATACAGGGTGTACCAGTACCAGATCAATCTGAAGCTATATACAGGAAGCACCAGTACCATATCAATGTGGAGCTATAATACAGGAAGTACCAGACCAATGTGGAGCTATATACAGGAATTACCAGATCAATGTGGAGCTATATACAGGAAGTACCAGATCAATGTGGAGCTATATACAGGAAGTACCAGATCAATGTGGAGCTATATACAGGAATTACCAGATCAATGTGGAGCTATATACAGGAAGTACCAGATCAATGTGGAGCTATATACAGGGAGTACCAGTACCAGATCAATGTGGAGCTATATACAGGAAGTACCAGATCAATGTGGAGCTATATACAGGAAGTACCAGATCAATGTGGAGCTATATACAGGAGTACCAGTACCAGATCAATGTGGAGCTATATACAGGAAGTACCAGGAAGTACCAGATCAATGTGGAGTTATATACAGGGAGTAACAGATCAATGTGGAGCTATATACAGGGAGTACCAGATCAATGTGGAGCTATATACAGGAAGTACCAGATCAATGTGGAGCTATATACAGGAAGTACCAGATCAATGTGGAGCTATATACAGGGAGTACCAGTACCAGATCAATGTGGAGCTATATACAGGAATTACCAGATCAATGTGGAGCTATATACAGGAAGTACCAGATCAATGTGGAGCTATATACAGGGAGTACCAGTACCAGATCAATGTGGAGCTATATACAGGAAGTACCAGATCAATGTGGAGCTATATACAGGAAGTACCAGATCAATGTGGAGCTATATACAGGGAGTACGAGTACCAGATCAATGTGGAGCTATATACAGGAAGTACCAGATCAATGTGGAGCTATATACAGGGAGTACCAGTACCAGATCAATGTGGAGTTATATACAGGGAGTAACAGATCAATGTGGAGCTATATACAGGGAGTACCAGATCAATGTGGAGCTATATACAGGAAGTACCAGATCAATGTGGAGCTAAATACAGGAAGTACCAGATCAATGTGGAGCTATATACAGGAATTACCAGATCAATGTGGAGCTATATACAGGGAGTACCAGTACCAGATCAATGTGGAGCTATATACAGGAAGTACCAGATCAATGTGGAGCTATATACAGGAAGTACCAGATCAATGTGGAGCTATATACAGGAAGTACCAGATCAATGTGGAGCTATATACAGGGAGTACTAGTACCAGATCAATGTGGAGCTATATACTGGAAGTACCAGTACCAGATCAATGTGGAGCTACATACAGGAAGTACCAGATCAATGTGGAGCTATATACAGGGAATACCAGATCAATGTGGAGCTATATACAGGAAGTACCAGATCAATTTGGAGCTATATACAGGAAGTACCAGATCAATGTGGAGCTATATACAGGAAGTACCAGATCAATGTGGAGCTAAATACAGGAATTACCAGATCAATGTGGAGCTATATACAGGAAGTACCAGATCAATGTGGAGCTATATACAGGAAGTACCAGATCAATGTGGAGCTATATACAGGGAGTACCAGTACCAGATCAATGTGGAGCTATATACAGGGAGTATCAGATCAATGTGGAGCTATATACAGGGAGTACCAGATCAATGTGGAGCTATATACAGGAAGTACCAGATCAATCTGGAGCTATATACAGGAAGTACCAGATCAATCTGGAGCTATATACAGGAAGTACCAGATCAATGTGGAGCTATATACAGGACGTACCAGATCAATGTGGAGCTATATACAGGAATTACCAGATCAATGTGGAGCTCCCAGCTATATACAGGGAGTACCAGTACCAGATCAATGTGGAGCTATATACAGGGAGTACCAGATCAATGTGGAGCTATATACAGGGAGTACCAGATCAATGTGGAGCTATATACAGGGAGTACCAGTACCAGATCAATGTGGAGCTATATACAGGGAGTAACAGATCAATGTGGAGCTATATACTGGAAGTACCAGTACCAGATCAATGTGGAGCTACATACAGGAAGTACCAGATCAATGTGGAGCTATATACAGGGAGTACCAGATCAATGTGGAGCTATATACAGGAATTACCAGATCAATGTGGAGCTATATACAGGAAGTACCAGATCAATGTGGAGCTATATACAGGAAGTACCAGATCAATGTGGAGCTATATACAGGAATTACCAGATCAATGTGGAGCTATATACAGGAAATACCAGATCAATGTGGAGCTATATACAGGGAGTACGAGTACCAGATCAATGTGGAGCTATATACAGGAAGTACCAGATCAATGTGGAGCTATATACAGGAAGTACCAGATCAATGTGGAGCTATATACAGGGAGTACCAGTACCAGATCAATGTGGAGTTATATACAGGGAGTAACAGATCAATGTGGAGCTATATACAGGGAGTACCAGATCAATGTGGAGCTATATACAGGAAGTACCAGATCAATGTGGAGCTATATACAGGAAGTACCAGATCAATGTGGAGCTATATACAGGAATTACCAGATCAATGTGGAGCTATATACTGGAAGTTCCAGATCAATTTGGAGCTATATACAGGAAGTACCAGATCAATGTGAAGCTATATACAGGTAGTACCAGATCAATGTGGAACTATATACAGGAAGTACCAGATTAATGTGGAGCTATATACAGGGAGTACCAGATCAATGTGGAGCTATATACAGGAAGTACCAGATCAATGTGGAGCTATATACAGGAAGTACCAGCATCAATGTGGAGCTATATACAGGTAGTACCAGATCAATGTGGAGCTATATACCAGATCAATGTGGAGCTATATACAGATTACCAGATCAATGTGGAGCTGTATACAGGGACTACCAGTACCAGATCAATGTGGAGCTGTATGAAGGGAGTACCAGATCAATGTGGAGCTATATACAGGGACTACCAGATCAATGTGGAGCTATATACAGGGACTACCAGATCAATGTGGAGCTAAAAACAGTGAGTACCAGATCAATGTGGAGCTATATACAGGAGTACCAGTACCAGATCAATGTGGAGCTATATACAGGAAGTACCAGTACCATGTCAATGTGGAGCTATATACAGGTGTACCAGTACCAGATCAATCTGAAGCTATATACAGGAAGCACCAGTACCATATCAATGTGGAGCTATAATACAGGAAGTACCAGACCAATGTGGAGCTATATACAGGAATGTACCAGATCAATGTGGAGCTATATACAGGAAGTACCAGATCAATGTGGAGCTATATACAGGAGTACCAGTACCAGATCAATGTGGAGCTATATACAGGAAGTACCAGATCAATGTGGAGCTATATACAGGAAGTACCAGATCAATGTGGAGCTATATACAGGGTACCAGTACCAGATCAACCAGATCAATGTGGAGCTATATACAGGGAGTACCAGATCAATGTGGAGCTATATACAGGAAGTACCAGATCAATGTGGAGCTATATACAGGAAGTACCAGATCAATGTGGAGCTATATACAGGGAATTACAGGAATTACCAGATCAATGTGGAGCTATATACTGGAAGTTCCAGATCAATTGGAGCTATATACAGGAAGTACCAGATCAATGTGAGCTATATACAGGTAGTACCAGATCAATGTGGAACTATATACAGGAAGTACCAGATCAATGTGGAGCTACATACAGGAAGTACCAGATCAATGTGGAGCTATATACAGGAAGTACCAGATCAATGTGGAGCTATATACAGGAATTACCAGATCAATGTGGAGCTATATACAGGTAGTACCAGATCAATGTGGAACTATATACAGGAAGTACCAGATTAATGTGGAGCTGTATACAGGGACTACCAGTACCAGATCAATGTGGAGCTGTATGAAGGGAGTACCAGATTAATGTGGAGCTATATACAGGGACTACCAGATCAATGTGGAGCTATATACAGGGACTACCAGATCAATGTGGAGCTAAAAACAGTGAGTACCAGATCAATGTAGAGCTATATACAGGGAGTACCAGTACCAGATCAATGTGGAGCTATATACAGGAAGTACCAGTACCATGTCAATGTGGAGCTATATACAGGGTGTACCAGTACCAGATCAATCTGAAGCTATATACAGGAAGCACCAGTACCATATCAATGTGGAGCTATAATACAGGAAGTACCAGACCAATGTGGAGCTATATACAGGAATTACCAGATCAATGTGGAGCTATATACAGGAAGTACCAGATCAATGTGGAGCTATATACAGGAAGTACCAGATCAATGTGGAGCTATATACAGGAATTACCAGATCAATGTGGAGCTATATACAGGAAGTACCAGATCAATGTGGAGCTATATACAGGAAGTACCAGTACCAGATCAATGTGGAGCTATATACAGGAAGTACCAGATCAATGTGGAGCTATATACAGGAAGTACCAGATCAATGTGGAGCTATATACAGGGAGTACGAGTACCAGATCAATGTGGAGCTATATACAGGAAGTACCAGATCAATGTGGAGCTATATACAGGGAGTACCAGTACCAGATCAATGTGGAGTTATATACAGGGAGTAACAGATCAATGTGGAGCTATATACAGGGAGTACCAGATCAATGTGGAGCTATATACAGGAAGTACCAGATCAATGTGGAGCTATATACAGGAAGTACCAGATCAATGTGGAGCTATATACAGGAATTACCAGATCAATGTGGAGCTATATCCTGGAAGTTCCAGATCAATTTGGAGCTATATACAGGAAGTACCAGATCAATGTGAAGCTATATACAGGTAGTACCAGATCAATGTGGAACTATATACAGGAAGTACCAGATTAATGTGGAGCTATATACAGGGAGTACCAGATCAATGTGGAGCTATATACAGGAAGTACCAGATCAATGTGGAACTAAATACAGGAAGTACCAGATTAATGTGGAGCTGTATACAGGGACTACCAGTACCAGATCAATGTGGAGCTGTATGAAGGGAGTACCAGATTAATGTGGAGCTATATACAGGGACTACCAGATCAATGTGGAGCTATATACAGGGACTACCAGATCAATGTGGAGCTAAAAACAGTGAGTACCAGATCAATGTAGAGCTATATACAGGGAGTACCAGTACCAGATCAATGTGGAGCTATATACAGGAAGTACCAGTACCATGTCAATGTGGAGCTATATACAGGGTGTACCAGTACCAGATCAATCTGAAGCTATATACAGGAAGCACCAGTACCATATCAATGTGGAGCTATAATACAGGAAGTACCAGACCAATGTGGAGCTATATACAGGAAGTACCAGACCAATGTGGAGCTATATACTGGAAGTACCAGATCAATGTGGAGCTATATACAGGAAGTACCAGATCAATGTGGAGCTATATACAGGGAGCACCAGTACCAGATCAATGTGGAGCTATATACAGGGAGTACCAGATCAATGTGGAGCTATATACAGGAAGTACCAGATCAATGTGGAGCTATATACAGGAAGTACCAGATCAATGTGGAGCTATATACAGGAAGTACCAGATCAATGTGGAGCTATATACAGGAATTACCAGATCAATGTGGAGCTATATACAGGAAGTACCAGATCAATGTGGCGCTATATACAAGGAGTACCAGATCAATGTCAAGCTATATACAGGGAGTCCCAGATCAATATAGAGCTATATACAGTGAGCTCCAGTCTGAGGTCCTGAGTGCTCTGGAGCAGGTTTTCATCAAGGATCTCTCTGTACTGCTCTGTTAATCTTTTCCTCCATCCTGACTAGTCTCCAGTTCATGCCTCTGAAAATCATCCCCACAGCATGATGCTGCCACCACCATGCTTCACCGTAGGGATTGTGCCTGGTTTCCACCAGACGTGACGCTTGGCATTCAGGCCAAAGAGTTCAATCTAGGTTTCATCCGACCAGAGAATCTTGTTCCTCATGGTCAGAGTCCTTTAGGTGCCTTTTGGCAAACTCCAAGCTTGCTGTCATATCCCTTTTCTGAGAAGTGACTTCAGTCTGGCCACTCTACCATAAAGGCCTGATTGGTGGAGTGCTGCAGAGATGGTTGTTCTTCTGGAAGGTTCTCCCATCTCAACAGAGGAACTCTGGAGCTCTGTCATTGTGACCATTGGGTTCTTGGTCACCTCCCCGACCAAGGCCCTTCTCCCCTGATTTCGCAGTTTGAACGAGTCTTGGTGGTTACAAACTTCTTCCATTTAAGAATGATGGAGGCCACTGTGTTTTTGTGGACCGTCAATGCTGCAGAAATGTTTTGGTACCCCTTTCCCCAGATCTGTGCCTCGACAAAATCCTGTCTCAGAGCTCTACGGACAATTCCTTTGACCTCATGGCTTGGTTTTTGCTCTGATATACACTGTCAACTGGGGGAGCTGATATAGACAGGTGTGTGCCTTTCCAAATCATGTCCAATCATTTGAATTTATCACAGGTGGACTCCAACAAGTTTTAGAAACATCTCAAGGATGATCAATGGAGACAGGATGCACCTGAGCTCAATTTAGAGTCTCATAGCAAAGGGTCTGAATACTTATTTACCCAAGGTATTTCTGTTTATTACCTTTAATACAATTGCAAACATTTCTAAAAACCTGTTTCTGCTTTGTCATTATGGGGTATTGTGATGTCATTATGGGGTATTGTGATGTCATTATGGGGTATTGTGTGGAGATTGACGAGGAAAAAAGGTATTTAATTCATTTTAGAAAAAGGCTGTAATGTAACAAAATGTGGAAAAAGTCAAGGGGTCTGAATACTTTCCGAATGCACTGTATAGTATTGTGGATGTACATAGAGCCAGTGCAAGATGGGGCCAGTGCAGATAGTTCATTCTTTTTCTATTTAGCAATCTTATAGCTTGAGGGGTAGAAGCTGTCTCAGAGCCTGTTGGTGTGAAAGTCGGTGCTCTGGTACCATTTACCGAACTGTAGCAGAGTGAACAGTCTGTGGCCTGGGTGGCTTCAGACTTTGCTATTTTTTTCAGACCTTCCTCTGACATCGCCTGATACAAAGTTCCTGGATGGTAGGGAGCTCGGCCGCAGTGATGTACTGGGCCATCCGCACTACCCTCTGTAGCTCTTTGTGATCGAGGGCGGTGCATTTGCCATACCAAGCGGGGACGCAGCCAGCCAAGATGCTCTCGATGGTGCAGCTGTAGATATGTTGAAGGATCCGAGGGCCCATGACAAATCTTTTCAGCCTCCTGAGAGGGAAGAGGGGCTGCCCTCTTCACGACTGTACGGGTGTGTGTGAACCGTGTTAAGTCCTTAGTGATGTGGACACCAAGGAACTTGAAGATCTCGACCCGCTTCACTACAGCCCCGTAGATGTGAACGGGGGCGTGCTCTCTTTCTCCTGTAGTCCACGATCAGCTCCTTGGTCTTATTGACGTTGAGGTAGAGACTGAGGGAGTTAATAACTTCCTGTTGGACTGGTGGTTCAACCCCATGACCTGCTGTTACACAGAGGTTAATAAATGTCCTGGAGCCAAAGTGAAATGTAGCCAAGGCCTATCATTTAGATACACAGTCTAGATCATAATCATGTCTTGAATTTTGGCAACGGGATACTGCGTTTTCCCTTATGCTCACTTACGGTGAGTAGCAAAAACATTGAAGAAGCTTACGCTCAGTGATGAAGAATGCTACATGAGGCATTTCCAGATGAACCTCTAAAGCTGGTGTTGGTATTTATTAGGAATCTCATTAACCGCTGTAAAAGCATCAGCTACTCTTCCTGGGGTCCACATGAAACATGACCCATTACATAATAAATAGCACAGAATATTATTAGTCAAGGGCTGAAATACATACATTTAAAACGACACACATAGTTCACATGATCAGTAAATTCACACAATATCTATGTCTTATACATAATACATTATGTCTTATACAAATTACAATACAAGATATATAAAATGGCTGTGTCTCTGGGTTAGGGGACCCTTCATTGACAACGGTGGCTGTTAGCTAGATACTGTAGCCTAACGTTTCCTCAAAGTATTGAGTGCCAAACCCCGTATTAGCAATCCACTTTAGGATCATCACTGATCACCATAATAGATCCCTGCTGCGCCACCCTGCTTAATTAATGGAATCAATTACCATGAGAAGAAAAAGGAAATAATTGAATGGGAACAACAGAACAAAGTGCCGAACGCTTGACCTGGAAGAAGACACAACAGAATTAAAGATCCCTATAAGGGAACCTCCCCAAGACACTACCATGTCAATTCTGTCCTACCTGCCCAATAATAGGATTCTATTATATTATGAGAAACTAGACACGGAACCCTTTTTGATGCAGAATCAATAAGGGGTAGAAAAGAGGACAGGAGAGGAGAGAGAAAAGATTTTAGGGACCATCTGTTGAGCTCACGATGTGGTGAGAGAGCGAGAGAGAGAGCGAGAGAGAGAGATGTAGTATCCTTTGTTTGTGTGTGTGTGTCTGTATATTTGCTGTCTCTCCTCTTTAATGAGCAGACTGGAAATTAATAATTAGCACACATGTGCACCTGGCGCTGTCCTTCTCCTCAGGGTGTATCACTCACTCCCCCACTGTAATTATTCTGGTGTACACAAACACAAACAGTAGCTAGCGCACACGCTGGGTGAGTCCCTGTCACAACACAGCTGACTGCTAATCTAGCCTACTTAACACTGCTACTGACTCCTGCAGGTGCACAGCAACCATTTAGTACTTACAATAGGTTACAGTCACAGGAGAGAAAATGAGAACCATGAACTGAAAACCCCAGTCCCTCTGAAAATAGTGAAAAAGCATCAGCAAGGTTTGGACTTTATTAAGTCAGTCCAAAGTAAACTCAGATCCAGAATCAGCAGAGGAGATTATCTGACTAACATGTTGTGATCCACACGTTGCCTCCCCAGGAAGCTTTTTAAAAGCCATTTTAGACCAATGGACTACTATTACTGGGAGTCCTGTCCAAAAACACACGCAGTTGGGGAAGAATTGAGTTACTCTGCTAAAAAGAGTTTAACTGTATGTTCAAAAGAATGAATCAAAACAGATTAAAACAAAACATTTTTACTAGGTCTTGAAACTTCAAATCAGACAGGGTTGAATATTTAATGTTTGACCCCATTTAGAATTCTGGCCAGGTTCGATAATGTTTCCACAGGAAGAATCTCAAATTAAATTATTCTCGACAGGACGCGTTGTTTGGAAAGAAAATACATTGCTGTAGTTTCACTTTAGTGCACTAGAGGGGAGTGGTTCTACATGGGACAAAGGGTCTATGAATATAGAGGGGAGTGGTTCTACATGGGACAAAGGGTCTATGAATATAGAGGGCAGTGGTTTTACATGGGACAAGGGTCTATGAATATAGAGGACAGTGGTTCTACATGGGACAAAGGGTCTATGAATATAGAGGGCAGTGGTTCTACATGGGACAAAGGGTCTATGAATATAGAGGGCAGTGGTTTTACATGGGACAAAGGGTCTATGAATATAGAGGACAGTGGTTTTACATGGGACAAGGGTCTATGAATATAGAGGGCAGTGGTTTTACATGGGACAAGGGTCTATGAATATAGAGGGCAGTGGTTTTACATGGGACAAGGGTCTATGAATATAGAGGGCAGTGGTTTTACATGGGACAAGGGTCTATGAATATAGAGGGCAGTGGTTTTACATGGGACAAGGGTCTATGAATATAGAGGACAGTGGTTTTACATGAATATAGAGGGCAGTGGTTTTACATGGGACAAGCGTCTATGAATATAGAGGGCAGTGGTTTTACATGGGACAAGGGTCTATGAATATAGAGGACAGTGGTTTTACATGAATATAGAGGGCAGTGGTTTTACATGGGACAAGGGTCTATGAATATAGAGGACAGTGGTTTTACATGAATATAGAGGGCAGTGGTTTTACATGGGACAAGGGTCTATGAATATAGAGGACAGTGGTTTTACATGAATATAGAGGGCAGTGGTTTTACATGGGACAAGGGTCTATGAATATAGAGGACAGTGGTTTTACATGAATATAGAGGGCAGTGGTTTTACATGGGACAAGGGTCTATGAATATAGAGGGCAGTGGTTTTACATGGGACAAGGGTCTATGAATATAGAGGGCAGTGGTTTTACATGGGACAAGGGTCTATGAATATAGAGGGCAGTGGTTTTACATGGGACAAGGGTCTATGAATATAGAGGACAGTGGTTTTACATGAATATAGAGGGCAGTGGTTTTACATGGGACAAGGGTCTATGAATATAGAGGGCAGTGGTTTTACATGGGACAAGGGTCTATGAATATAGAGGGCAGTGGTTTTACATGGGACAAGGGTCTATGAATATAGAGGGCAGTGGTTTTACATGAATATAGAGGACAGTGGTTTTACATGGGATAAGGGTCTATGAATATAGAGGGCAGTGGTTTTACATGAATATAGAGGACAGTGGTTTTACATGGGATAAGGGTCTATGAATATAGAGGGCAGTGGTTTTACATGGGACAAGGGTCTATGAATATAGAGGACAGTGGTTTTACATGGGACAAGGGTCTATGAATATAGAGGGCAGTGGTTTTACATGAATATAGAGGGCAGTGGTTTTACATGGGACAAGGGTCTATGAATATAGAGGACAGTGGTTTTACATGAATATAGAGGGCAGTGGTTTTACATGGGACAAGGGTCTATGAATATAGAGGACAGTGGTTTTACATGGGACAAGGGTCTATGAATATAGAGGGCAGTGGTTTTACATGAATATAGAGGACAGTGGTTTTACATGGGATAAGGGTCTATGAATATAGAGGGCAGTGGTTTTACATGGGACAAGGGTCTATGAATATAGAGGACAGTGGTTTTACATGGGACAAGGGTCTATGAATATAGAGGGCAGTGGTTTTACATGAATATAGAGGACAGTGGTTTTACATGGGACAAGGGTCCATGAATATAGAGGACAGTGGTTTTACATGAATATAGAGGGCAGTGGTTTTACATGGGACAAGGGTCTATGAATATAGAGGGCAGTGGTTTTACATGGGACAAGGGTCCATGAATATAGAGGACAGTGGTTTTACATGGGACAAGGGTCCATGGATATAGAGGACAGTGGTTTTACATGAATATAGAGGGCAGTGGTTTTACATGGGACAAGGGTCTATGAATATAGAGGGCAGTGGTTTTACATGGGACAAGGGTCCATGAATATAGAGGACAGTGGTTTTACATGAATATAGAGGGCAGTGGTTTTACATGGGACAAGGGTCTATGAATATAGAGGGCAGTGGTTTTACATTAATATAGAGGACAGTGGTTTTACATTAATATAGAGGACAGTGGTTTTACATGAATATAGAGGGCAGTGGTTTTACATGGGATAAGGGTCTATGAATATAGAGGGCAGTGGTTTTACATGGGACAAGGGTCTATGAATATAGAGGGCAGTGGTTTTACATGGGACAAGGGTCTATGAATATAGAGGGCAGTGGTTTTACATGGGACAAGGGTCTATGAATATAGAGGACAGTGGTTTTACATGGGACAAGGGTCTATGAATATAGAGGACAGTGGTTTTACATGAATATAGAGGGCAGTGGTTTTACATGGGACAAGGGTCTATGAATATAGAGGGCAGTGGTTTTACATGGGACAAGGGTCTATGAATATAGAGGGCAGTGGTTTTACATGGGACAAGGGTCTATGAATATAGAGGACAGTGGTTTTACATGGGACAAGGGTCTATGAATATAGAGGGCAGTGGTTTTACATGAATATAGAGGACAGTGGTTTTACATGGGACAAGGGTCTATGAATATAGAGGGCAGTGGTTTTACATGGGACAAGGGTCCATGAATATAGAGGACAGTGGTTTTACATGAATATAGAGGGCAGTGGTTTTACATGGGACAAGGGTCTATGAATATAGAGGGCAGTGGTTTTACATGGGACATGGGTCTATGAATATAGAGGACAGTGGTTTTACATGAATATAGAGGGCAGTGGTTTTACATGGGACAAGGGTCTATGAATATAGAGGGCAGTGGTTTTACATGGGACAAGGGTCTATGAATATAGAGGGCAGTGGTTTTACATGGGACAAGGGTCTATGAATATAGAGGACAGTGGTTTTACATGGGACAAGGGTCTATGAATATAGAGGGCAGTGGTTTTACATGAATATAGAGGACAGTGGTTTTACATGGGACAAGGGTCTATGAATATAGAGGACAGTGGTTTTACATGAATATAGAGGACAGTGGTTTTACATGGGATAAGGGTCTATGAATATAGAGGGCAGTGGTTTTACATGGGACAAGGGTCTATGAATATAGAGGACAGTGGTTTTACATGAATATAGAGGGCAGTGGTTTTACATGGGACAAGGGTCTATGAATATAGAGGGCAGTGGTTTTACATGAATATAGAGGACAGTGGTTTTACATGGGATAAGGGTCTATGAATATAGAGGGCAGTGGTTTTACATGGGACAAGGGTCCATGAATATAGAGGACAGTGGTTTTACATGGGACAAGGGTCCATGAATATAGAGGACAGTGGTTTTACATGAATATAGAGGGCAGTGGTTTTACATGGGACAAGGGTCTATGAATATAGAGGGCAGTGGTTTTACATGAATATAGAGGACAGTGGTTTTACATGGGATAAGGGTCTATGAATATAGAGGGCAGTGGTTTTACATGGGATCAAATCAAATCAAATCAAATTTATTTATATAGCCCTTCGTACATCAGCTGATATCTCAAAGTGCTGTACAGAAACCCAGCCTAAAACCCCAAACAGCAAACAAAGCAGGTGTAAAAGCACGGTGGCTAGGAAAAACTCCCTAGAAAGGCCAAAACCTAGGAAGAAACCTAGAGAGGAACCAGGCTATGTGGGGTGGCCAGTCCTCTTCTGGCTGTGCCGGGTAGAGATTATAACAGAACATGACCAAGATGTTCAAATGTTCATAAATGACCAGCATGGTCGAATAATAATAAGGCAGAACAGTTGAAACTGGAGCAGCAGCACAGTCAGGTGGACTGGGGACAGCAAGGAGTCATCATGTCAGGTAGTCCTGGGGCACGGTCCTAGGGCTCAGGTCCTCCGAGAGAGAGAAAGAAAGAGAGAATTAGAGAGAGCATATGTGGGGTGGCCAGTCCTCTTCTGGCTGTGCCGGGTGGAGATTATAACAGAACGTGGCCAAGATGTTCAAATGTTCATAAATGACCAGCATGGTTGAATAATAGTAAGGCAGAACAGTTGAAACTGGAGCAGCAGCATGGCCAGGTGGACTGGGGACAGCAAGGAGTCATCATGTCAGGTAGTCCTGGGACATGGTCCTAGGGCCCAGGCCAGTTGAAACTGGAGCAGCAGCATGGCCAGGTGGACTGGGGACAGCAAGGAGTCATCATGTCAGGTAGTCCTGGGGCATGGTCCTAGGGCTCAGGTCCTCCGAGAGAGAGAAAGAAAGAGAGAAGGAGAGAATTAGAGAACGCACACTTAGATTCACACAGGACACCGAATAGGACAGGAGAAGTACTCCAGATATAACAAACTGACCCTAGCCCCCCGACACATAAACTAATGCAGCATAAATACTGGAGGCTGAGACAGGAGGGGTCAGGAGACACTGTGGCAAGGGACAAGGGACAAGGGTCCATGAATATAGAGGACAGTGGTTTTACATGGGACAAGGGTCCATGAATATAGAGGACAGTGGTTTTACATGAATATAGAGGGCAGTGGTTTTACATGGGACAAGGGTCTATGAATATAGAGGGCAGTGGTTTTACATGGGACAAGGGTCCATGAATATAGAGGACAGTGGTTTTACATGAATATAGAGGGCAGTGGTTTTACATGGGACAAGGGTCTATGAATATAGAGGGCAGTGGTTTTACATGAATATAGAGGACAGTGGTTTTACATGGGACAAGGGTCTATGAATATAGAGGGCAGTGGTTTTACATGGGACAAGGGTCTATGAATATAGAGGGCAGTGGTTTTACATGGGACAAGGGTCTATGAATATAGAGGACAGTGGTTTTACATGGGACAAGGGTCTATGAATATAGAGGGCAGTGGTTTTACGTGGGACAAGGGTCCATGAATATAGAGGACAGTGGTTTTACATGGGACAAGGGTCTATGAATATAGAGGACAGTGGTTTTACATGGGACAAGGGTCTATGAATATAGAGGGCAGTGGTTTTACATAGGACAAGGGTCCATGAATATAGAGGGCAGTGGTTTTACATGGGACAAGGGTCTATGAATATAGAGGACAGTGGTTTTACATGGGACAAGGGTCCATGAATATAGAGGACAGTGGTTTTACATGAATATAGAGGACAGTGGTTTTACATGAATATAGAGGGCAGTGGTTTTACATGGGACAAGGGTCTATGAATATAGAGGACAGTGGTTTTACATGGGACAAGGGTCTATGAATATAGAGGACAGTGGTTTTACATGAATATAGAGGACAGTGGTTTTACATGAATATAGAGGACAGTGGTTTTACATGGGACAAGGGTCTATGAATATAGAGGACAGTGGTTTTACATGAATATAGAGGACAGTGGTTTTACATGGGACAAGGGTCTATGAATATAGAGGACAGTGGTTTTACATGGGACAAGGGTCTATGAATATAGATGGCAGTGGTTTTTACATGGGACAAGGGTCTATGAATATAGAGGACAGTGGTTTTACATGAATATAGAGAGCAGTGGTTTTACATGGGACAAGGGTCTATGAATATAGAGGACAGTGGTTTTACATGAATATAGAGGACAGTGGTTTTACATGGGACAAGGGTCTATGAATATAGAGGACAGTGGTTTTACATGAATATAGAGGACAGTGGTTTTACATGGGATAAGGGTCTATGAATATAGAGGGCAGTGGTTTTACATGGGACAAGGGTCTATGAATATAGAGGACAGTGGTTTTACATGGGACAAGGGTCTATGAATATAGAGGGCAGTGGTTTTACATGGGACAAGGGTCCATGAATATAGAGGACAGTGGTTTTACATGGGACAAGGGTCTATGAATATAGAGGACAGTGGTTTTACATGGGACAAAGGTCTATGAATATAGAGGGCAGTGGTTTTACATGGGACAAGGGTCCATGAATATAGAGGGCAGTGGTTTTACATGGGACAAGGGTCTATGAATATAGAGGACAGTGGTTTTACATGGGACAAGGGTCCATGAATATAGAGGACAGTGGTTTTACATGAATATAGAGGACAGTGGTTTTACATGAATATAGAGGGCAGTGGTTTTACATGGGACAAGGGTCTATGAATATAGAGGACAGTGGTTTTACATGGGACAAGGGTCTATGAATATAGAGGACAGTGGTTTTACATGAATATAGAGGACAGTGGTTTTACATGGGATAAGGGTCTATGAATATAGAGGGCAGTGGTTTTACATGGGACAAGGGTCTATGAATATAGAGGACAGTGGTTTTACATGGGACAAGGGTCTATGAATATAGAGGGCAGTGGTTTTACATGGGACAAGGGTCCATGAATATAGAGGACAGTGGTTTTACATGGGACAAGGGTCTATGAATATAGAGGACAGTGGTTTTACATGGGACAAAGGTCTATGAATATAGAGGGCAGTGGTTTTACATGGGACAAGGGTCCATGAATATAGAGGGCAGTGGTTTTACATGGGACAAGGGTCTATGAATATAGAGGACAGTGGTTTTACATGGGACAAGGGTCCATGAATATAGAGGACAGTGGTTTTACATGAATATAGAGGACAGTGGTTTTACATGAATATAGAGGGCAGTGGTTTTACATGGGACAAGGGTCTATGAATATAGAGGACAGTGGTTTTACATGGGACAAGGGTCTATGAATATAGAGGACAGTGGTTTTACATGAATATAGAGGACAGTGGTTTTACATGAATATAGAGGACAGTGGTTTTACATGGGACAAGGGTCTATGAATATAGAGGACAGTGGTTTTACATGGGACAAGGGTCTATGAATATAGATGGCAGTGGTTTTACATGGGACAAGGGTCTATGAATATAGAGGGCAGTGGTTTTACATGGGACAAGGGTCTATGAATATAGAGGACAGTGGTTTTACATGAATATAGAGAGCAGTGGTTTTACATGGGACAAGGGTCTATGAATATAGAGGACAGTGGTTTTACATGAATATAGAGGACAGTGGTTTTACATGGGACAAGGGTCTATGAATATAGAGGACAGTGGTTTTACATGAATATAGAGGACAGTGGTTTTACATGGGACAAGGGTCTATGAATATAGAGGACAGTGGTTTTACATGAATATAGAGGACAGTGGTTTTACATGAATATAGAGGACAGTGGTTTTACATGAATATAGAGGACAGTGGTTTTACATGAATATAGAGGACAGTGGTTCTATATGGGACAAGGGTCTATGAATATAGAGGGCAGTGGTTTTACATGGGACAAGGGTCTATGAATATAGAGGACAGTGGTTTTACATGGGACAAGGGTCTATGAATATAGAGGGCAGTGGTTTTACATGGGACAAGGGTCTATGAATATAGAGGACAGTGGTTTTACATGAATATAGAGGACAGTGGTTTTACATGAATATAGAGGACAGTGGTTTTACATGAATATAGAGGACAGTGGTTCTACATGGGACAAGGGTCTATGAATATAGAGGACAGTGGTTTTACATGGGACAAGGGTCTATGAATATAGAGGACAGTGGTTTTACATGGGACAAGGGTCTATGAATATAGAGGGCAGTGGTTTTACATGGGACAAGGGTCTATGAATATAGAGGACAGTGGTTTTACATGAATATAGAGGACAGTGGTTTTACATGGGACAAGGGTCTATGAATATAGAGGACAGTGGTTTTACATGGGACAAGGGTCTATGAATAAAGTGATTTTATCTCTGGAAATGATTCAGTTTATCAATCCCACTCCATCCGTTTATCTCTATAGTCTCTCGCTCTCCATCCATCTTTCACAGAGAGAAAGAGAGAGAGAGAGAGGAGACTGAGACAGAACACCATAGAGAGGAATGTCCGTGGTGGTGATGGGGTCAGTTTCTCAGCAGGAGAGTAACAAAGCCTCAAATAACTGCAGATGTACTTCTCTCTCAGGGAACTGTGGCGGGAAGGAAAGCACAAACAAATAACCACTTCAGATTTGGATAGAGATCTTTCCTATGACATGTTACAAAGTGAGTCAATGGGAGGGAAGAACTCCTTTGATAGGCAGAAACTCAGAGAGGAACCAGATCAAACAACCTATAATTCACAGTGATGACTGTCAGTACCAGAGGCCGGGTGACATTGGTGTTGAATCACATTTATTTTCTATGAGGAAATGAACTGATATGAGCAGCTGGTTCTGTGTCATATCTAATTAGAATCATGACCGTCATTTAAATGGAAACAGAGCTTGGGAATTTTTACAGACAGTCAACATTGTAATGTCCCTTTATACGTCAGCAGCAAACCACACACACACACACACACACACACACACACACACACACACACACACACACACACACACACACACACACACACACACACACACACACACGGGGGCAACAATCCAACGTTTATCCATAAAAGTCCAATTTCAAAGGTTAAGTTAAGGCATTAGTTCCAAATGGTTAAGGTAAGGGTTAATGTTTGGGACAGGGTTAAAACCCCCAAAATGAAATAGGAGTGCCTAGCACTGAGATTGTACAGCTGATCCTCAGAACCGGCTTTACACCCATCACCTACACATATTTACAACACCCAACACCACAAGACAACTTGATGTTAAGAGCGCTCACTGTTGCTCCTAGTGGCTGGTTTCTAAGTCATGTCCCGACTTCCTGGATACCTGGACGGATGTCGAATTTGACCTTGGACCTTGAGCAACCTGGCTGTTCACTCAAATGCAACCCGTGCCTCCCTTTAGGTATGCACACACACAGAAACATTTTAACCTCAGGTCATGTCTTTATCCAGACAGAGGGCAGTGGGTTTGTTTTGTCCCTGTGTGTTTTATCGGTGTTAGAGTGGCTGGTGGTCTGTGCCAGGGATAAAGCTCACTCTCTGAGAGGAATGTCAAGCGGTCGTGACAGATGAAGACTATCAGAGTACATTCCCCTGGGTCCAGACCAACACACACACACACACACACACACACACACACACACACACACACACACACACACACACACACACACACACACACACACACACACACACCCTCCAATGCAATAACACCTATATGACAGTATTATAGTATAAATATACAGTACCAGTCAAATGTTTTGACACACCTACTCATTCAAGGGTTTTTATTTATTTTTACTATTTTCTAGAATAATAGTGGAGAAATCAAAACTATGAAATAACACAGGTTAAGCAAATTAAAATACATTTTATATTTGAGATTCTTCAAAGCAGCCACCCTTTGCCTTGATTACACCTTTGCAAACTCTCTGCATTCTCTCAACCAGTTTGAAGAGATAGTCACCTGGCATGCATTTCAATTAGGTGTACCTTGTTAAAAGTTCATTTGTGGAATTTATTTTCTTCTTAATACGATTGAGCCAATCAGTTGTGTTGTGACAAGGTAGGGGTGATATACAGAAGATAGCCCTATTTGGTAAACGACCAAGCCAATATTATGGCAAGAACAGCTCAAACAAGCTGAGAGAAAGTGTCCATCATTACTTCAAGACATGAAGGACAGTCAATACGGAACATTAAGAACTTTAAACGTTTCTTCAAGTGCAGCCGCAAAAACCATCAAGCACTACTGTATGATGAAACTGGCTCAAATGAGGACAGCAACAGGAAAGTTACATCTGCTGCAGAGGATAAGTTCATAGCGCTTGATAGTTTTTACCCCATGAAGACGAAGCAAAAACAGGTTTAGAAATGAATGGGGAAGTGGTGTATTTATCCTGGGACACACCTGGCCCAGGTGTTTCCCATGTAGCTGACGACCCTCCCAACTCCGCCCACCGGCATCCTAATAAGGAAACAAGAACAAAGAGAGAATACGGCAGACAGAGTGGGAGGGTCGTCAAATCCTCCCCCCCCCCATAAAACCGGGGACCAACAAGGACCCCGGAACATACCGACCTCTGCGTCCCAAATTGCCACAGCCTCTGCGTCCCAAATTTATGAGGGTTACATGTTCACACTTCCACTAGCCCCAGCCAACCTCCTCCTCCCCAGACCTCAGCAACCTCTGCTCTCAAACCCTCAAGGTCTCAGCAGTGTGAGGAGGACTCCTCTGTCTGCCCTTTCTCCTATCTGCTCTCAAACCCTCAAGGTCTCAGCAGTGTGAGGAGGACTCCTCTGTCTGCTCTCAAACCCTCAAGGTCTCAGCAGTGCGAGGAGGACTCCTCTGTCTGCTCTCAAACCCTCAAGTTCTCAGCAGTGCGAGGAGGGCTCCTCTGTCTGCTCTCAAACCCTCAAGGTATCAGCAGTGCGAGGAGGACTCCTCTGTCTGCTCTCAAACCCTCAAGGTCTCAGCAGTGTGAGGAGGACTCCTCTGTCTGCTCTCAAACCCTCAAGGTCTCAGCAGTGTGAGGAGGACTCCTCTGTCTGCTCTCAAACCCTCAAGGTCTCAGCAGTGTGAGGAGGGCTCCTCTGTCTGCTCTCAAACCCTCAAGGTCTCAGCAGTGTGAGGAGGACTCCTCTGTCTGCTCTCAAACCCTCAAGGTCTCAGCAGTGTGAGGAGGGCTCCTCTGTCTGCTCTCAAACCCTCAAGGTCTCAGCAGTGCGAGGAGGGCTCCTCTGTCTGCTCTCAAACCCTCAAGGTCTCAGCAGTGCGAGGAGGGCTCCTCTGTCTGCTCTCAAACCCTCAAGGTCTCAGCAGTGCGAGGAGGGCTCCTCTGTCTGCTCTCAAACCCTCAAGGTCTCAGCAGTGTGAGGAGGGCTCCTCTGTCTGCTCTCAAACCCTCAAGGTCTCAGCAGTGTGAGGAGGGCTCCTCTGTCTGCTCTCAAACCCTCAAGGTCTCAGCAGTGTGAGGAGGACTCCTCTGTCTGCCCTTTCTCCTATCTGCTCTCAAACCCTCAAGGTCTCAGCAGTGTGAGGAGGGCTCCTCTGTCTGCTCTCAAACCCTCAAGGTCTCAGCAGTGCGAGGAGGACTCCTCTGTCTGCCCTTTCTCCTATCTGTCTGTCGCTCTTTCTCATAACAGTCCGTAACAACTATGTGTTGTTTCCAAACATTAACTAAGTGTATCACTGTTTGGCTTTATCTGAACTCATGGAGTTTTACAACTATGTTGGAAATTTCTAAAGTTCTCACATAGATAACCTTAATTAACCTCGATCCTATCAATAATCCTGAATCACCACAGATGTCATATATCCCTGTCCACTTTATACTATTTAAATAAAAAATATTCTAATGATCAAATGAAGCCAAAACGAATGCTAATCATATCATCTGCTTTCTGTACTAATGAAATCTCTCCTTCAGGAGTCCACTGTGTTTTATCTGACAATAACATGAAGTAACCTTAAAATCAGTTTCATCAATCATTTCATATATGTTGCATAGTGTGGGATACCTTATCTACAGTAATTTACCATCCCTAAGAACTGCAACTTAATGCTTAAAAAATCACTATTTTCAATGTATTTTCCTGCCCTATTTGCTTCAAATATGTCCTGTCCAAACCTCAATGTACCATACAGTCTCTTCCCCTAATTATTATCGATGATAAATAGGATTTCTGTTCCTGTTGTAATACCAAATCAATAGTAGCCAATTCGAAACCTTCACAGTCAGTGTTTACAACAGAATCCTGAACCTCTTCCTCTTCCTCACTAGAGTCTATTTCCCCGCTCCCCATAATTTGTCCTGTCTCAATTCCACTTTCTCCTCTGTGGTTCAAACTACAATTATGTCCAAGAGCTATAAACTCCATCATAATTAATTTACCTTGAAATCAGTATCACAAATGGTCACAAATTCATTATCCAAATGGCCCTCCCCTGAGGCTGATCAGACCACAAGGGAAAGCCATGATAGAGGTCAAAGGTTATACCACCCTTTTACAGTCGTGTTCCATACTATATTAGACATATTAAAGAACCCTTTATCTAAAGAATTCACGTGTTTAATTAAAACTCAGAAAATAAAACTCCTAATATTCCATATGTGAGTGTACACCTTTAAGATATCTTGTCTCTGGGAAACATGGAAATCCCCTCAAACCCAAACGTTTACTACAAACAAAACCTCATAATTATGATAATTCTATTGTACTCCCTCAAATCATAAGTTTTACATTTCCACAATGGTTATATCTAGAAACCCATTCAGTCTCTCTTCAAACAGTCTCCCCAAAATGCTTGGTAGGAATACCCTGCTATTAGACACACATGACTGTGATAAACGTGTACTGTCCCTTTAAAATAAAATAAACTCAACCTGCAATCCACTTTGCGGACCTGTCCACCTAATGGAAACAGATTATAACATTAGTATACCTTATCTTCCTGTTAAACTTACCTAAACTATCAAACCAAAATCAATAACCGGGAACTATTACAAAACTTTTACGATTCAACTATTCAGACCTCCCTCTCTTATAGCCCAATATAGCCCAGTGAGTGCCACCAACCAGCGATGCCCACCTAGCAATTTTGTTGCTAGTTTTAGCATCTTTTCAGACTACCCTGACAAATTTAGTTACTTTTAAAAATGTATTTGGAACTTATAACTACTTTTTGAAAAGTGACTCAAAGCTATAATGCACGCATTTCCCCTCTAAATGACACAAACAATTTTCTCTGTCACTCTCAGTCACAACATCATTGCCCAGCTGCAAATGTGCCTTGTGAGAGACGTCAGCAGCAGGCGCTCAGGCCGTGCCCAGGCCGCAGCAACTTCAGCGAATTGCATATCATTGTTGGCTGACCGCAGCAGCTGTAGTACGGGTTCGACAAACCAAACCCAATTAATCACAAATATTGGATCTTGAATAGAACTTACAACATAAATCAACATCTCTCAATCAAAATTGTACTGGCAGAAGTACAGAAAAGAGTGTACCTGAACAACGGTCAAATCAATTTGAGTAACGTTATTGTGTATTCAACGCAATGACGCAGTTTTACGTTATCAATCAACAAATCAACCTGCCTCTAGCAACTTACCCTGAAAATTAGTAGCCAACACTGCAACTAACTCTTATTCCTGCCTCTAGGCAAAAATATACCCCCTACTCCAAATGAGTTCTGCTTTAATCCTATCGTAAGAAAAAGTGGTGTATTTATCCTGGGACACACCTGGCCCAGGTGTTTCCCATGTAGCTGACGACCCTCCCAACTCCGCCCACCGGCATCCTAATAAGGAAACAAGAACAAAGAGAGAATACGGCAGACAGAGTGGGCGGGTCGTCACACCCGTAATAACAATGCACGGGTCGAGACCCGTAATAACAATGCACGGGACGAGACCCGTAATAACAATGCACGGGTCGAGACCCGTAATAACAATGCACGGGACGAGACCCGTAATAACAATGCACGGGTCGAGACCCGTAATAACAATGCACGGGTCGAGACCCGTAATAACAATGCACGGGACGAGACCCGTAATAACAATGCACGGGACGAGACCCGTAATAACAATGCACGGGTCGAAACCCGTAATAACAATGCACGGGACGAGACCCGTAATAACAATGCACGGGTCGAGACCCGTAATAACAATGCACGGGACGAGACCCGTAATAACAATGCACGGGACGAGACCCGTAATAACAATGCACGGGACGAGACCCGTAATAACAATGCACGGGACGAGACCCGTAATAACAATGCACGGGTCGAGACCCGTAATAACAATGCACGGGACAATACCCGTAATAACAATGCACGGGTCGAGACCCGTAATAACAATGCACGGGACGAGACCCGTAATAACAATGCACGGGACAATACCCGTAATAACAATGCACGGGTCGAGACCCGCAATAACAATGCACGGGTCGAGACCCGTAATAACAATGCACGGGTCGAGACCCGTAATAACAATGCACGGGTCAAGACCCGTAATAACAATGCACGGGTCGAGACCCGTAATAATAATGCACGGGACGAGACCCGTAATAACAATGCACGGGACAATACCCGTAATAACAATGCACGGGTCGAGACCCGCAATAACAATGCACGGGTCGAGACCCGTAATAACAATGCACGGGTCGAGACCCGTAATAACAATGCACGGGTCAAGACCCGTAATAACAATGCACGGGACAATACCCGTAATAACAATGCACGGGTCGAGACCCGCAATAACAATGCACGGGTCGAGACCCGTAATAACAATGCACGGGTCGAGACCCGTAATAACAATGCACGGGTCAAGACCCGTAATAACAATGCACGGGTCGAGACCCGTAATAATAATGCACGGGACAATACCCGTAATAACAATGCACGGGTCGAGACCCGTAATAACAATGCACGGGACGAGACCCGTAATAACAATGCACGGGCCGAGACCCGTAATAACAATGCACGGGTCGAGACCCGTAATAACAATGCACAAAACACGCAGCTCGAAAGTCAAAACAACAACACGTGTACTCACAGGACCAACGGACATTGAAACAATTAAACCGACCAAGACAATGGGGAGCAGAGGGCACATATATACAATTACTAATCAGGGGAAATGGGAACCAGGAGTGCTTAGTTAGACAGTTCAGTCAAGCCTAGAAGGTTGGTGAAGTAGAACTGCACGGAATGAGCAGCAGTACAGGGGAATCCATGACACAAAAATAAAATAAAATACCATTGGAAGTTATTCAAACTGAGCCAAATACTGCTACAAAACAACATATGTCATGTGGGAACAATTAGAACGATATAGTCGGATCAGTTTCCAAATAAAAAGTCTAACACTTATACACAAACCAAGGCTGTTCCATTTTAATTATTGTCAGTTCAATAGATTGGAACATGGAATTTCTCCATAGAGAAATGGATTCACAGAATTTATTGGAAATTACATTCCCCAACTAACAAACACAGAACTCCTATCTGTTGCCCAACTATCAAACTCTGGTCTTCCAGAATAGCTACTGTATCTCTCCCATAGTCTGAGATCAAAGGTAGTCTGAAAGAAAATTGACCTCAGCAACCTCCAGCTGCTTGGTAAATCAGCTTGACCTCAGCAACCTCCAGCTGTTAGGTAAATCAGCTTGACCTCAACAACCTCCAGCTGTTTGGTAAATCAGCTTGACCTCAACAACCTCCAGCTGTTAGGTAAATCAGCTTGACCTCAACAACCTCCAGCTGTTTGGTAAATCAGCTTGACCTCAACAACCTCCAGCTGTTTGGTAAATCAGCTTGACCTCAACAACCTCCAGCTGTTTGTAAATCAGCTTGACCTCAACAACCTCCAGCTGTTTGGTAAATCAGCTTGACCTCAACAACCTCCAGCTGTTTGGTAAATCAGCTTGACCTCAACAACCTCCAGCTGTTTGGTAAATCAGCTTGACCTCAACAACCTCCAGCTGTTTGGTAAATCAGCTTGACCTCAACAACCTCCAGCTGTTTGGTAAATCAGCTTGGCCTCAACAACCTCCAGCTGTTAGGTAAATCAGCTTGACCTCAACAACCTCCAGCTGTTTGGTAAATCAGCTTGACCTCAACAACATCCAGCTGTTAGGTAAATCAGCTTGACCTCAACAAACTCCAGTTGTTAGGGTACCAGCGTGTGAGAAGGATGGAAATATATATACAGTGCCTTGCGAAAGTATTCGGCCCTGTCACCTTCTGACCTTTATTTCCTGTGTTTTGTAATTAGTTAGTATGGTCAGGGCGTGAGTTGGGTGGGCAGTCTATGTTTGTTTTTCTATGATTTGAGTATTTCTATGTTTCGGCCTAGTATGGTTCTCAATCAGAGGCAGGTGTCATTAGTTGTCTCTGATTGAGAATCATACTTAGGTAGCCTGGGTTTCACTGTGTGTTTGTGGGTGATTGTTCCTGTCTCTGTGTTTGCACCAGATAGGACTGTTTTGAGTTTTCACATTTCTTGTTTTTTGTAGTCAGTTGTTCATGTGTACCTTAACGCATTAAAAAGAACCATGGACACTTACCACGAAGCATATTGGTCCTCAGATCCGTTTCGCCTCTCCTCTTCGGAGGAGGAGGAGGAAATTCATTACAGAATCACTCGCCAACCAACTCGGACCAAGCGGCGTGGTAAACAGCAGCGACGACAGCAGCAGCAGCAGCAACAACAGCGGCCAGCATCACAGGACTCCTGGACATGGGAGCAGATACTGAACAGAGAGGGACCCTGGGCACAGGCTGGGGAAAATCGCCGCCCCAAAGCAGAGCTGGAGGCAGCGAAAGCTGAGCGGCGGCAATATGAGGAGCCAGCACGGCAGTGCGACAGGTACGAGAGGCAGCCCCAAAAATTTTTTGGGAGGGGGCACACGAGGTGTGGTACTAAGCCAGGTAGCAGACCTGAGCTCACTCCTCGTGCTTATGATAAGCAGCGCATTACTGGTCAGGCACCGTGTTATGCGGTTAAGCGCACGGTGTCTGCAGTGCGTGCCCATAGCCCGGTGCGCTATAGGGCAGCCCCCCGAAAGTGCCATGCGAGTGTGGGCATTGAGCCAGGGCGTATGGTGCCTGCTCAGCGGGTCTGGTCGCCGGTACGCAGTTTTGGTCCAGGTTATCCTGCGCCGGCTCTGGGGGCGCTGGGAGGGTGCAGTGCGTCCTCTGCCTGCGCTCCGCTCGTGCCGGGCAAATGTGGGAGTGGAGCCAAAGGGAGAGGTGCGTGTAGTAAGCACTAGATCTCCCGTGCTTACCCACAGCCCGGTTCAACCTGTGTCTGCACTCTGGAGGGTCCGGGCTAGAGTAGTTGTCCAGCCTGGGGAAGTGGTGCCAAGGTTGCGCACCAGACTCCTCCTAACACCAAGCCTCCTATAGGTCTCCCCAGCCTGGTGGTTCCTGTGGCAGCCCCACGCACCAGGCTGTCTCTCTGTCTCCTCTCTGCAGGTGGTCCCGCCTGTCCGGCGCCACTGCCGGAGCGTCCCGCCTGTCCGGCGCCGCTGCCGGAGCGTCCCGCCTGTCCGGCGCCGCTGCCGGAGCCTCCCGCCTGTCCGGCGCCGCTGCCGGATCGTCCCGCGTGTCCGGCGCCGCTGCCGGAGCCTCCCGCCTGTCCGGCGCCGCTGCCGGAGCCCCTCAGCCCAGAGGCGCCAGAGCCCCTCAGCCCAGAGGCACCAGAGCCCCTCAGCCCAGAGGCACCAGAGCCCCTCTGTCCCGAGCCCCTGCCCCTCTGTCCAGAGCTTCTGCCCCTCTGTCCCGAGCTGCCCCTCTGTCCAGTGGGGTCATTGAGAGGGGTTGCCATGGTGAGAAAGCCACGGAGGCGGACAATAAGGCGGACTAAGACAATGGTGAAGTGGGGTCCGCGTCCCGCGCCAGAACCGCCACCGCGGACAGACGCCCACCCAGACCCTCCCCTATAGGTCAAGGTTTTGCGGCCGGAGTCCGCACCTTTGGGGGGGGGGTACTGTCACGTTCTGACCTTTATTTCCTGTGTTTTGTAATTAGTTAGTATGGTCAGGGCGTGAGTTGGGTGGGCAGTCTATGTTTGTTTTTCTATGATTTGAGTATTTCTATGTT
Organism: Oncorhynchus nerka; assembly: GCF_034236695.1. Taxonomy (NCBI): domain Eukaryota; kingdom Metazoa; phylum Chordata; class Actinopteri; order Salmoniformes; family Salmonidae; genus Oncorhynchus; species Oncorhynchus nerka. The sequence continues at coordinate 11,422,682 of NC_088406.1, forward strand.
TCGGCCTAGTATGGTTCTCAATCAGAGGCAGGTGTCATTAGTTGTCTCTGATTGAGAATCATACTTAGGTAGCCTGGGTTTCACTGTGTGTTTGTGGGTGATTGTTCCTGTCTCTGTGTTTGCACCAGATAGGACTGTTTTGAGTTTTCACATTTCTTGTTTTTTGTAGTCAGTTGTTCATGTGTACCTTAACGCATTAAAAAGAACCATGGACACTTACCACGACGCATATTGGTCCTCAGATCCGTTTCGCCTCTCCTCTTCGGAGGAGGAGGAGGAAATTCATTACAGGCCCCCTTGAACTTTGCGACCTTTTGCCACATTTCAGGCTTCAAACATAAAGATATAAAACTGTATTTTTTTGTGAAGAATCAACAACAAGTGGGACACAATCATGAAGTGGAACGACTTTTATTGGATATTTCAAACTTTTTTAACAAATCAAAAACTGAAAAATTGGGCGTGCAAAATCATGGACATGAATATGGAGTTGTTCCCCCTTTTTGCTGCTGTAAGTCGCTCTGGATAAGAGCGTCTGCTAAATGACTTAAATGTAAATGTATAACAGCCTCCACTCTTCTGGAAAGGCTTTCCACTAGATGATGGAACATCACTGCTATAACAGCCTCCACTCTTCTGGGAAGGCTTTCCACTAGATGATGGAACATTGCTGCTATAACAGCCTCCACTCTTCTGGGAAGGCTTTCCACTAGATGATGGAACATTGCTGCTATAACAGCCTCCACTCTCCTGGGAAGGCTTTCCCCTAGATGATGGAACATTGCTGCTATAACAGCCTCCACTCTTCTGGGAAGGCTTTCCACTAGATGATGGAACATTGCTGCTATAACAGCCTCCACTCTTCTGGGAAGGCTTTCCACTAGATGATGGAACATTGCTGCTATAACAGCCTCCACTCTTCTGGGAAGGCTTTCCACTGGATGATGGAACATTGCTGCTATAACAGCCTCCACTCTTCTGGGAAGGCTTTCCATTAGATGTTGGAACATTGCTGCTATAACAGCCTCCACTCTTCTGGGAAGGCTTTCCACTAGATGTTGGAACATTGCTGCTATAACAGCCTCCACTCTTCTGGGAAGGCTTTCCACTAGAGGATGGAACATTGCTGCTATAACAACCTCCACTCTTCTGGGAAGGCTTTCCACTAGATGATGGAACATTGCTGCTATAACAGCCTCCACTCTTCTGGGAAGGCTTTCCACTAGATGATGGAACATTGCTGCTTGGACTTGCTTCCATTCAGCCACAGGAGCATTATTGAGGTCGGGCAGTGATATTGGGGGATTAGGCCTGGCTCACAGTCAGCCTTCCAATTCATCCCAAAGGCATGTTGATCTTAGGCATGTGTGTGGCTGCTCAGCCATGGAAACCCATTTCTTAAACCTCCCGACTAACAGTTTTTGTGTTGACGTTGCTTCCATAGGCAGTTTGGAACTCTGTGGTGAGTGTTGCAACTGAAGACAGATGATTTATATGCCCTACACGCTTCAGCACTCTACAGTCCTGTTCTTGTGAGCTTGTGTGGCCTACCACTTCGTGGCTGAGCCTTTGTTGGTCCTAGATGATTCTACTTCGCAATAGCAGAACTTATGGTTGACCGGGGCAGCTCGAGCAGGGTAAAAATTTGACGAACTGACTTGTTGGAAAAGTGGCATCCTATGATGGTGCCATGTTGAAAGTCACTGAGCTCTTCAGTAAGGCAGTTATAATGTTTGTCTACGGAGATTGCATGGCTGTGTGCTTGATTTTATAGACCTGTCAGCAAAGGGTGTGGCTGAAATAGCCAAACCACTAATTTGAAGGTGTGTTCACATACGTTTGTATGTACAAAATGCATTCTTCTTTTTTATTTTTACCCCTTTTTCTCTCCAATTGGTAGTTACAGTCTTGTCCCATACGGACTCGGGAGAAGCGAATTTCAAGGGCCATGTGTCCTCCGAAACATGACCCTGCCAAGCCGCACTGCTTATTGACACACTGCTCACTTAACACGGAGGCCAGCCGTACCAATGTGTCGGAGGAAACACCGTACACCTGGCAACCGTGTCAGCATGCATGAACCCTGCATGCCACAGGACTCGCTAGCTCGCGATGGTACAAGAACATCCCTCCCGGCCAAACCCTCCCCTAACCCGGACGACGCTGGGTCAATTGTGCACTGTCTCATGGGTCTCCCCGGTTGCGGACAGCTGTGACTCAGCCCGGTCTGTAGTGACGCTTCAAGCACTACTATGTAGTGTCTTAGACCGCTGCGCCACTTGGGAGGCCCTAGAAACACCTTCTTGTACATGTAAACTTTCTTATGCCTTAATTGCAAACTTATATGGGATTTGTAAATATGAATAAAAACATGTATCATAAACTGACCCAATGGGCACACACTGGTTGAATCAACATTGTTTCCAGGTCATTTCAATGAAATTGAACCAATGTGGAACAGACATGGAAATGATGTCTGTGTCCAGTGGGTAAGGAGAAAGCCCTGAGCTATTTAGATCTGCGATTGGCTGAGATAATGGAGGGAGAAAATAGAGAGGCTACGTTCCGGAGGACAGTGCCCCGCTTTTACATGTGAATTCTTAAAGAGATGGGTGGGCTTAAGGTTTAAAAGGGTGTGAATGATGCTGAATGGGCATAAACAAAGAAGAGCTAGAGACGCCAGAGAGACTCCAGAAAGTTACAAAATAATTCAAGGGCATTTCCTCCCACGTGTCTACAAAGTGGGATAACAAGTTGATCAAATTTCAAAGAAGCACAAACTTTCCCATGTTTTCCCCAACTGCAGCCATTCTGGAAAATTTGTTATAAACAAACCTTCCTGAATTCGATCACACATATTCCCGGAGGAAATCAAACGAAACAAGCAAACAGTCGAGGAGGACTAACCACAATAAGTAATGCAATATGCTCACAATGACTCCAACTATTTTAAAAGGCTACAGGATGTGGATTCATATGCATGCTATTATTATGTAATATATTTCATGTGAAATCCATCAAATTGTTATCTACGCAATCTACTGTAAAATTCTACTGAACCACTTTGCACAGACGCTAATTCAACCTAGCATGATGCTGCCACCACCATGCTTCATCATAGGGATGGTGCCAGGTTTCCATTTTTCAGGCCATAGCGTTCATTCTTAGTTTCATCAGACCAGAGAATCTTTTTTCTCATGGTCTGAGAGTCTTTAGGTGCCTTTTGGCAAACTCCAAGCTGGCTTTCATGTGCCTTTTACTGAGGAGGGGCTTCCGTCTGGCCACTCTAACATAAAGGCCTGATTGGTGGAGTGTTGCAGAGATGGTTGTCCTTCTGGAAGTTTCTCCCATCTCCACAGAGAAACTCTAGAGCTCTGTAAGAGTGACCATTGGGTTCTTGGTCACCTGCCTGACCAAGGCCCTTCTCTCCCGATTGCTCATTTTGGCCGGGCGGACAGATCTAGAATGAGTCCTGGTGGTTCCAAACTTCTTCCATATAAGAATGATGGAGGCCACTGTGTTTTTGGGGACCTTCAATGCTGCAGAAATGCCAGAAATGCCAGAAATGACACAATTCTGTCTCAGACTTCTACGGACAATTCCTTTGACCTCATAGCTTGGATTTTGTTATTATTATTATTAGTTATTACAAAAAACATTATGTGGAATTGTGACCAAGTGATTGTTGATAACATCCTCAATCAATATTTCTGTTAATTCTCTGCTTCCTGTCTCAAAATCATCCAGACACTCATTCATATTCTGTTTCTCTGTGTGTGTGTGTGTGTGTGTGTGTGTGTGTGTGTGTGTGTGTGTGTGTGTGTGTGTGTGTGTGTGTGTGTGTGCGTGTGTGTGTGTGTGTGTGTGTGTGTTTGCCTATCCAATGTCTCCCCATGTGTGCACTTACCTCATGCTTTATCACACGTTTTATTGCACCTTATGTCACTTATAGTGTCTTCATCCTCAATGATGACAATAGTGAGGAGCAAGAAACAGCAATATCAGCTTTATTCCTACACTATACAGTAAATAAAACAGACAACAAGTCATGAAAACCATCATGTTCTAGGTTATTACATTCTCTATTACCCCAGAAGAACACTACCGCTCTTCCTATTGTCTATGTCAGGGCTCTCCAACACTGTTCCTGGAGAGCTACCATCCTGTAGGTTATAACTCCAACACTGTTCCTGGAGAGCTACCATCCTATAGGTTATAACTCCAACACTGTTCCTGGAGAGCTACCATCCTATAGGTTATAACTCCAACACTGTTCCTGGAGAGCTACCATCCTGTAGGTTATAACTCCAACACTGTTCCTGCAGAGCTACCATCCTGTAGGTTATAACTCCAACACTGTTCCTGCAGAGCTACAATCCTATAGGTTATAACTCCAACACTGTTCCTGGAGAGCTACCATCCTATAGGTTATAACTCCAACACTGTTCCTGGAGAGCTACCATCCTATAGGTTATAACTCCAACACTGTTCCTGGAGAGCTACCATCCTATAGGTTATAACTCCAACACTGTTCCTGGAGAGCTACCATCCTGTAGGTTATAACTCCAACACTGTTCCTGGAGAGCTACCATCCTATAGGTTATAACTCCAACACTGTTCCTGGAGAGCTACCATCCTATAGGTTATAACTCCAACACTGTTCCTGGAGAGCTACCATCCTGTAGGTTATAACTCCAACACTGTTCCTGGAGAGCTACCATCCTGTAGGTTATAACTCCAACACTGTTCCTGGAGAGCTACCATCCTATAGGTTATAACTCCAACACTGTTCCTGGAGAGCTACCATCCTGTAGGTTATAACTCCAACACTGTTCCTGGAGAGCTACCATCCTATAGGTTATAACTCCAACACTGTTCCTGGAGAGCTACCATCCTATAGGTTTTAACTCCAACACAAGTTTTAACTCCCCTCATTTAGTTAATCAACCAGCTGATTATTAGAATCAGGTGTGCTAGATTAGACTTGGAGTGAAAGCGTACGGGATGGTAGGTCCCCAGGAACTAGGTTGGAGAGCAGTATCGCCCCCCCCCCCCCCCCCCCCAAAAAGCCATATTGCAACCTATGTGTTGTGATAATAGTGTTATTTTCTCTATAATCTGTTAATTCATATGCCTCGACACTGTGATATATAGGCCCAAGGCCAAGACAATAAGAAGACACAGTGGCAGAATAAATTCAACCACACCTTTGTTTCATCAAAACCGGAGAGCAAAAACTGTCAGGTGAAGTCCACAAAAAATATTGCATGTAACAAACAGTTACATGACCTACAGCATGGTCAAACAAGGTAATGTTTCCAACATTTTTGGACTACTTAACAATTATTGATGTAGAACCACGGAAAGTTACCACAAGTCGCAAAGAAAACAGGAGCTGCCTCCACTATTCCAGCACCATTTCAATTAAAACATTTCAACATCATCAAATCACCTCTGCTAAATGCTCTATGACTCTGTCATATAGTACACACTTTTAGTGTTTGTTGTCCTAGGCTACCTGGCTAAAATGCTTGCTCGCTAGCCTAACTACCTTTCATGGGAAATGATGCGCCAGACCAGCTAGTTAACATTAGCATATTACATCTAGCTTCATGTTGAACTTCCATCCTCTCAGGCCAGGGGCACAATGTATAAATAGCCACCGGAGGACAACGAAACAACGAGATGCAACAATTTTTTTTTGTTGGTAAATGTCGTTTGGCTTCTGATGTGATTGGTCTGAAGCCAAATCTAAACGGACTTACCTTGACACCTTTTTTTGGTGCGTCAGGACCATTGACAGTTGAGCTCACCCAGTTTAGCTCAACGGTGGTTGGCTACTATTTTATATTATTTGGGAGAAATGTATGTTTCAAAACAATATATATTGGTCAATTTTTGGGGGAAGCCTGGCTTTCCTTGGCATCCATGAATACACGCCACTGGTTGGAGACCCCTGCCCTGTCTAAATGCCTCGTCTTCTATTTCCCACTGTTTTCTGCTCTCTTCTTTGGCCCAGAAACCCCATGTCTCCGTTTTCTCCTCTCTGTTTTGGCCCAGAAATCCCATTTCTCTGTTTTCTCCTCTCTTCTCCATGACAGGAGGAGCTTAGTGTTTATTAAATCCCCCACTCTGAGTGACAGCTGAGCCTCTCCTCTGATGCTCAAGTGTGTGTGTGTAAGTGTGTGTGTGTGTGTGTGTGTGTGTGTGTGTGTGTGTGTGTGTGTATATATATCCTTCCTGTTTGGCCCTGTCCGGGGGTGTCCTCGGGTTGGGGCCACAGTGTCTCCTGACCCCTCCTGTCTCAGCCTCCAGTATTTATGCTGCATTAGTTTATGTGTCGGGGGCTAGGGTCAGTTTGTTATATCTGAGTTTCTCCTGTCCTATTCGGTGTCCTGTGAATCTTTGGTTCTCTAATTCTCTCCTTCTCTCTTTCTTTCTCTCTCTCGGAGGAACCATGCCCCAGGACTACCTGACATGATGACTCCTTGCTGTCCCCAGTCCACCTGGCCATTGCTGCTCCAGTTTCAACTGGCCTGGGCCCTAGGACCATGTCCCAGGACTACCTGACATGATGACTCCTTGCTGTCCCCAGTCCACCTGGCCATGCTGCTGCTCCAGTTTCAACTGTTCTGCCTTACTATTATTCAACCATGCTGGTCATTTATGAACATTTGAACATCTTGGCCACGTTCTGTTATAATCTCCACCCGGCACAGCCAGAAGAGGACTGCCACCCCACATATGCCTCTCGGAGGACCTGAGCCCTAGGACCGTGCCCCAGGACTACCTGACATGATGTGCTGTCCCCAGTCCACCTGACTGTGCTGCTGCTCCAGTTTCAACTGTTCTGCCTTATTATTATTCGACCATGCTGGTCATTTATGAACATTTGAACATCTTGGTCATGTTCTGTTATAATCTCTACCCGGCACAGCCAGAAGAGGACTGGCCACCCCACATAGCCTGGTTCCTCTCTAGGTTTCTTCCTAGGTTTTGGCCTTTCTAGGGAGTTTTTCCTAGCCACCGTGCTTTTACACCTGCATTGTTTGCTGTTTGGGGTTTTAGGCTGGGTTTCTGTACAGCACTTTGAGATATCAGCTGATGTACGAAGGGCTATATAAATAAATTTGATTTGATTTGATTTGATTTGATTTGTGTGTGTGTGTGTGTGTGTATGTGTGTGTGTGTGTGTGTGTGTGTGTGTGTGTGTGTGTGTGTGTGTGTGTGTGTGTGTGTGTGTGTGTGTGTGTGTGTGTGTGTGTGTGTGTGTGTGTGTGTGTGTGAGTGTGTATGTGCATGTGTGAATGTTTCTCATCACTGCTTGTCCACGCCTCTTAGCAGAAAGATCCAGAAAATGATAAAAGGATGTTGGGAGTGAACTTCTTAAAAGGACGCAGTGACCTTATTTAAAAGCACTTAACAAGACAGCCCTTCATCCTGCGTTTTTTGAAGAGACACACCTTCATAGATTTGCTACAGTGGTTGGGGCTACGGTTTGCATTAAGCCTTGATTCACCATCTAAACAGTCTGAGAACATGGTCATCTCATTCAAAGCAAGAGCCTGGGTGAGCGTAACAGGTGAGAGAGGAGGGGTTGACTGAGCCTATGCATACAACTACAGAGTAATCTAGGAATTTGTAGTTATTTATAAAAATGGATCCATGAATTGTGTAATTTGTCAGTGACCTATCCCTTTAAGGGAGTAGGGAAATTGTTGAGGGGGTCGATTAAAGCGTCTAAAAGGTATTGGAGCAGGGTTTTCTACAGACAGGATTTCAATTTGATCAGTCTTTTTTTGCCGTGAAATTTCCCGAACCACTGGAAATGTAGATGAGCTTGGTGATTTACATAAATTCACTGAAAGCCCACACTAACATACTGTTATATTAATGTTATTGCGCTTTTCATGTAGCCTTACATTTGGCCAACTAACAGCCTAACCACATTATGGACTAAACTTTCAAATAATTTTGCTGCAGGATTATTTTGCTGTGACCATGTATAAAAAAAGGCAATCTTGAAAATTTGACATAAACTCACCTTCCTGAATTCAGTCACATCACAGAGTGTACAAAACAGTAGAAAACACCTGCACTTTCCATGACATACACTGACCCGGTGAGTCAAGGTGAAAGCTATGATTCCTTATTGATGTCACTTGTTAAATCCACTCCAATCAGTGTAGATGAAGGAGGAGGAGAAGGATTTTAAAGACTTGAGACGATTGATACATGGATTGTGTATGAGGGTGAATGGGCAAGACAAAATATTTAAGTGCCTTTGAAGAGGGTATGGTAGGTGCCGGGCGCACCAGTTTGTGTCAAGAACTGCCATGGTGCTGGGTTTTCACACTCAATAGTTTCCCTTGTGTAATGACTAATGCAAAGCGTGACCACAGATCCCTCGCAATGACTCCAAACTATTTCAAAAGCCCACACGATGTGGATTCACATGTACGCTATTATTGTGTAATACATTGAATCTAAAATGCAACAAATAATGGAACATTTAATCTATGCAATCCATGGATTTAAATATTAGCACTCAATGTTTTATCATGTGTACTGGAGTGAGAGGGTGGGTGTGTGAAGGCTGGTATATTCCTGCTCGTTTTGCGACATCTACTGGCCAGGAGAGAGGATGGCCCAGAATGGGTAAGGGCCTAATACACACACACCTGTATATAATTAACTTGGAGGTTGGGCTGTTGCTGTTTTAACCTGGCTTTGGCTGGATTCGTGTTTTGGGTCTGGAGCAGCAAGAGCTGACATGCAGGGCCCTCCAACACTGGGAGGGATATTGAACCCAACTGGACAGGAACCAGTAAGGACAAGCCTGTTGGATTTTTTGTTTTCTTTTTCTCCCCAGATACGCCGGTTAACAGCTTAGTTGTCAGGTGGCAGAGAGGGACCGGAAGACCGTTGTAGAAAGGCTCAAAGACAGCTAGGTTTTGGGGTAATTGTTACCCAGCGCTGTGGCACATTCTGTTGTCTCTTTTATTCTGAGTCGTTTCCCTGGTTGGCCATGTTGGTCTACGCTTGTGTTACTTCACACTCTCTCGTCAGTTAATGGCCAGCCGGAACCGCGCTGACCCATACAGATGCAATCTACCACACTGGAATGTTTTCACTCACACAGGCATATGATGTCAGTAGGCTATTTGAAAATAAAGATGGTTCTTTCTTTAGCACACTAGGAGTACTTGTGACCAATTGATTGTTGAAAACATCCTCAATAAATTGTTCTGCTTATTCTCTGCTTCCCGGAAACGAATAAATAGGCATTTTAACGTCATAGATTTAGCCGGTGGTAACTTGTGGAATATCCACCAGCTTAAATGCAGTTTTAACCAATTAGCATTCAGGATTAGATCCACCCATTGTATAATTGATAATAAAGAACATTAACTACAAAAAAACATTGTGGAATTGTGACCAATTGATAACATCCTTAATCAATTATTCTGCTTATTCTCGGCTTCCTGTCTCAAAATCATCCAGACATAAAGTCATATTCTGTTTCTGACCGTGTGTCTGTCTCCCCATGTGTGCACTTACCTCATGCTTTATCACACATTATATTGCACCTTATGTCACTTATACTGGCTTCACCCTTAATGATGACAAGAATGAGCAAGAAACAGCAATATCAGCTTTATTCCTTCACAATACAGAAAACTGACAACATATCATGAAAACCATAATTTCCTAGGTTATTACAATCTCTATTACCCCAGAAGAACACTCCCTCTCTTTCCTATTCTCTATGTCAATTACTCTTCATATATTTCCCTCTGTTTGTTTCCTCTCTGCTTTGGCCCAGAAACCCCATGTCTCAATTTTCTCCTCTCTGCTTTGGCCCAGCAACCCCATGTCTCCATTTTCTCCTCTCTGCTTTGGCCCAGAAACCCCATGTCTCCATTTTCTCCTCTCTGCTTTGGCCCAGAAACCCCATGTCTCCATTTTCTCCTCTCTGCTTTGGCCCAGAAACCCCATGTCTCCATTTTCTCCTCTCTGCTTTGGCCCAGAAACCCCATGTTGTTTTCTCCTCTCTGCTTTGACCCAGAAACCCCATGTTGTTTCCTCCTCTCTGCTTTGGCCCAGAAACCCTGTGTCTCATTTCCTCCTCTCTGCTTTGGCCCAGAAACCCTGTGTCTCATTTCCTCCTCTCTGCTTTGGCCCAGAAACCCTGTGTCTTCATTTTCTCCTCTCTGCTTTGGCCCAGAAACCCCATGTCTCCATTTCTCCTCTCTGCTTTGGCCCAGAAACCCTGTGTCTTCATTTTCTCCTCTTTGCTTTGGCCCAGAAACCCTGTGTCTTCATTTTCTCATCTCTGCTTTGGCCCAGAAACCCCATGTTGTTTTCTCCTCTCTGCTTTGGCCCAGAAACCCCATGTCTCCATTGTCTCCTTTCTGATTTGGCCCATAAACCCCTTGTCTCCATTTCTCCTCTCTGCTTTGGCCCAGAAACCCCTTGTCTCCATTTCTCCTCTCTGCTTTGGCCCAGAAACCCCTTGTCTCCAATTTCTCCTCTCTGCTTTGGCCCAGAAATCCCATTTCTCAATTTTCTCCTCTGCTCCATGACAGGAGGAGCTTAGTGTTTAAACCCCTCACTCTGAGTGACAGTTGAGCCTCTCCTCTGATTTTCTGGTGTGTGTGTGTGTGTGTGTGTGTGTGTGTGTGTGTGTGTGTGTGTGTGTGTGTGTGTGTGTGTGTGTGTGTGTGTGTGTGTGTGTGTGTGTGTGTGAGAATGTTTCTCATCACCACTCGCCATGCCTGATAGCAGAATAATTCCTGAAAGATTCAGAAAAGGATAAAAGGATGTTGGGAGTGAACTAAAAGGACATGGTGACCTTGAAAAGTCCTGCGTCTTTTGAAGAGACACACCTCCATAGAGTTGCTACAGTGGTTGGGTATACAGGGTTTGTATTTCAGGCTAAACATCCTGAGAACATAGTCATCTCATTAAAACAAATGGTCTGGTTTAGAGCTGCAGGGGAGAGGAGAGGGATTGACTGAGCCAACACTCCACGGTTAAGTTTAGGCATTCATTTCTAGTGGTTAAAGTAAGGTGTGTGGTTTGGCAAAAGGTTACAACAGAAACATATCTAACTGAGTGTCAAGAACTGGGATTGAACCCACAATCCTTGGAGTGTCAAGCACTGGGATTGAACCCACAATCCTTGGAGACAATAGTGGATGGTATTGACGGCACCTCCTGACGTCTTGGACAAACGTCTAACACTGGAGAGAGAGAGAGTCTCTCTGACAGAAATAGTTAGAAAATAACAGAATGAGAGTGTGAGAGAGACAGAAAGCCGGGGGAGAAGAGAATACAGTCTACATCTTATGGACGGTACGTTATAAGAATGGCTCTGATGATCAAATTCCTAACTTGAGATGGACAACTCGCATTTTCATTAAATCATATTGGGATATTTGAACAACATGTTTTGAGTTGTTCTGCAGATCTCAAGTTACGACTTGGCCCAGAGTGAGCTGTGTTTGGAGTTTTTGGACTGACATCAGCACAGACCTGGGATAAGATTATACTCCCCATATCATAACCTTAATCATTAGTTAGAGAAAAACAAAGTTGACCTTAGACCAGTGTCTGGGGCCTACGTCATGTGAATCATAAAACATCACCCAAAGTAACATAAAATAAAGTTACATTTCAAACATGAGTCCTAATTCTCCTTAATGCCCTAAATGACCAACAGTGGAGTGCTCATTTCCTCTGTCAGTTCACTCCATATGTTTCCAAATTCTCGTTCTTCCTCTCACGTCAACACCCTCACCCAGTCTGAGAATACTCTTCCATCCTCTCAGACTCACGTCTAGACTCTCACCCAGGTGACTCTGAGAATACTCTTCCTTCTTCTCAGACTCACGTCTAGACTCTCACCCAGGTGACTCTGAGAATACTCTTCCATCCTCTCAGACTCACGTCTAGACTCTCACCCAGGTGACTCTGAGAATACTCTTCCTTCCTCTCAGACTCACGTCTAGACTCTCACCCAGGTGACTCTGAGAATAATCTTTCTTCCTCTCAGACTCACTTCTAGACTCTCACCCAGATGGCTCTGAGAATACTCTTCCTTCCTCTCAGACTCACCCAGATGGCTCTGAGAATACTCTTCCTTCCTCTCAGACTCACGTCTAGACTCTCACCCAGATGGCTCTGAGAATACTCTTCCTTCTTCTCAGACTCATGTCTAGACTCTCACCCAGGTGACTGAGAATACTCTTCATTCCTCTCAGACTCACGTCTAGACCCTCACCCAGATGGCTCTGAGAATACTTTTCCTTCCTCTCAGACTCACGTCTAGACTCTCACCCAGGTGACTCTGAGAATAATCTTTCTTCCTCTCAGACTCACGTCTAGACTCTCACCCAGATGGCTCTGAGAATACTCTTCCTTCCTCTCAGACTCACGTCTAGACTCTCACCCAGATGGCTCTGAGAATACTCTTCCTTCCTCTCAGACTCACGTCTAGACTCTAACCCAGATGGCTCTGAGAATACTCTTCCTTCTTTTCAGACTCACGTCTAGACTCTCACCCAGGTGACTGAGAATACTCTTCCTTCTTCTCAGACTCACGTCTAGACTCTCACCCAGGTGACTGAGAATACTCTTCATTCCTCTCAGACTCACGTCTAGACCCTCACCCAGATGGCTCTGAGAATACTTTTCCTTCCTCTCAGACTCACGTCTAGACTCTCACCCAGATGACCCTGAGAATACTCCTCCTTCCTCTCAGACTCACGTCTAGACCCTCACCCAGATCACCCATATCACCCTGAGACCTCACTTGTTTACTAAGTTAATCGGTGTGGCATGACCCTTTAGTGAACTCTGGGGATGATCATATACTATATGGTTCATTAGGCCTTTAATCTCTATATACTATACCTCTCTAAAGTAAGATAACTTACAGAACTGTATTAAAATGTTAATTCCATGGATCATTTAGCCATTTGATTTAGAATTTTAGACCCCTTTCATGTATAAAAAAATATATATATATGTATATGCAAAGATATCTCTAGCTTAAACTGGAAGATTCTTTGTTATGTTATGTTTGTTATGTTGTTCTGTTATGCATCAGATTTTTAACTGGGTATTAGTTAGTGGGTTCTACAAACACGAACTGTTGCTACAAAATCAACAATGCTTACTGTCTCTGTTTCATGTTGTCTACTCACAATGTGTTTCCATATCTAATCATTTCACTAAAACAGAACAGAGCTGATCAGTGTTATCAAGAAGTGGACATGTTTTCAAGTACACACAGCAGGGAATGTTACAGGCATTGGTATGGCTCAAACATATCTTCTACAGTATAACCTGTCTCTGTCAAACTGAAAGGAACGTAGAATGACATCATCAGTCTGATAAGGTCTGTATGCATCAATGGCTCATCATAGTATGAGGGTCATCTCCTGTATGGGTTTGGGTTAGTCTGTATGCATCAGAGGGTCATAGTATGAGGGTCACCTCCTTTATGAGAAAGAGTCTATAAATGAGGACATGGCCACAGAGGAACAGCTGAGGAACACAGGGTCATTCCATATGCGTTGCTATACAGGAGAGACTGATGGGGTCATTCCACGCTTGTGATTACATGTTTTGCTATGCAGGAGAGAATGATGGGTGATCACTTTCCTTTATTGAGGAAACATGTATTACTATAATCAAGTTTCCATCCAACCTTTTAATGCGAGTAAAGTATGTTGGATAAAAAATATTATGACAGGCCTGATGGAGTGTTTTAATAAATAAACGCAACATAAAACAAGAGACACGAACAACGCACAGACTAAACACTGGAACAGAAACAATAACACCTGGGGAAGGAACCAGAGTGACAGATAAAGGGAAGGTAATCAGGGAAGAGACGGAGTCCAGGGGAGTCTGATGACGCGCAGGTGCACGTAACGATGGTGACAGGTGCGCGTAACGATGGTGACAGGTGCGCGTAACGCTGGCAACAGGTGCGCGTAACGCTGGTGACAGGTGCGCGTATTGATGGTGACAGGTGCGCGTAACGATGGTGACAGGTGCGAGTAACGATGGTGACAGGTGCGCGTAACGATGGTGACAGGTGCGCGTAACGATGGTGACAGGTGCGCGCCATAATGAGCAGCCTGGTGACCTAGAGACCGGAGAGGGAACACAGGCGACAGTACCCCCTCCCCGACGTGCGGCTCCGGCCGCAGGACACTGACCAAAAGACGATCCCGGGGATCAGGAGCAGACACCCCTGCTGATGCGCGGGAACCTGTCGCCGGCTGGGACAAGGGAACCTGACAGATGGCTGAGGCAAGTGATCCTCTGACTAGCCAGTGGAAGCAGGGGAGCCTAGCGATCTGGTGAAGGCATGAAAGCCCGAAGAGACGGCTGAGGCAGGGGAGCCTGGTGATCTGGTGAAGGCATGAAAAACCGAAGAGCCTGCTGAGGCAGGGGAGCCTAGCGATCTGGTGAAGACATGAAAGCCCGAAGAGACGGCTGAGGCAGGGGAGCCTGGTGATCTGGTGAAGGCATAAAAGCCTGTAGCGGCTCCAGGACCCAAAGTTATTCCACCTGGCACACACACACACACAAAAACACTCCCTGATGCTTCCCTTAGGGTGAGGTGTTATTCTGTAATGATGTGCGCTGAGAGTCAGGAAGCAAGTTCAGGGAGTGAGTGTTATAATAAATAAATAACATAAAACAAGAAACATGAACAACGCACAAACTAAACATTGGAACAGAAACAATAATGTCTGGGGAAGGAACCAAGGGAGTGACATACATGGTGCGTGTAATGATGGTGACAGGTGTGCGCCATAACGAGCAGCCTGGTGACCTAGAGACTGGAGAGGAAGCACAAGTGACAAGAACATTCCAAATGTCGACAAAACAAAATAAAATAAACAAATGTGGGATATTTTTGTGTAAAATGAATTAGCGAGAAATCTCTGTGGAAAAAAACGCTTTTATGCGCAAATATTCATATAATAACCATAACACCGAAGTAAACTTGGAGTCACGGGATGTCATGATGTGTGGTCCTCCCACTACAACTCGTTGGGAAAGCATGCAGTTTATAGCACTTTGTGACATCGGCTTTGTAAATACATTTTGATTTGATTTGAAATTAGGCTACAGATTAAATAAGATATGACGGACTTCCACTCTGCTGACCATACAGGACTAATAAAAGTACATTTTTTAAAATTAATTATGTTTGAATTGTGATTCATCAGGGGTTGCTGTGGTAACCGCAGCACCGGTACCTAGATATCTGTTGGATAGAAACCTAGCTTATGATGGTAATATGTAGTTGTCTCACCTAGTTATCTGTAAATCGCTCTAGATAAGAGCGACTGCTAAATAACAAAATAAGAACTAATTAGAGGCACACTAACACAAAGAGCAATGCAAAATAGCCTACATCAACTAATATAAAAATATATATATATAGTACCCAAGCACTTTGCAGATTGTGCAGCAATGTGGTTTTAGTGGGCTATGTGTCCAGTGTGACCACTTTGTGATTCCTCAATTTAAATGATTGTCTGCATTTGTAAGCTATTCCTTCATTATAAAGACAGATCTCCATGTTAGTTATTTACAGTAGCAGATGCACTTATCCAGAGCTTACAGATATCTAGGTGAGACAACCACGCTATCACCTTCATAAACTAGGTTTCCATCCATATCTAGGTGAGACAACCACATATCACCTTCATAAACTAGGTTTCCATCCATATCTAGGTGAGACAACCACATATCACCTTCATAAACTAGGTTTCCATCCATATCTAGGTGAGACAACCACATATCACCTTCATAAACTAGGTTTCCATCCATATCTAGGTGAGACAACCACATATCACCTTCATAAACTAGGTTTCCATCCATATCTAGGTGAGACAACCACATATCACCTTCATAAACTAGGTTTCCATCCATATCTAGGTGAGACAACCACATATCACCTTCATAAACTAGGTTTCCATCCATATCTGCAAAAGGTGAGACAACCACATATCACCTTCATAAACTAGGTTTCCATCCATATCAGGTGAGACAACACATATCACCTTTTAGGTTTCCATCCATATCTAGGTGAGACAACCACATATCACCTTCATAAACTAGGTTTCCATCCATATCTAGGTGAGACAACCACATATAACCTTCATAAACTAGGTTTCCATCCAATTGGCAACATATTCAAACATCTGCAAAATGAAAATTAGACACATTTTTCCACCAGTGGTACGTTTCCCCCAGAAGGTTGTTGCCGATAAATGTCAGAGCACACAACGTGCACTTTTTATTTAATTTTCATGTACCGAATAAAAATGTAATGTTCAATGTGTTTCTACTTATAGTTTTGTCCAACTGTTGAGTTAAATAGCATTGCACCACTCTGGTCTTGGTACGTGAACCCTAGCTAATGGCTCCCAGATACAGTGCTGGTAGGATGTGGGGGTAGGGTGGTCTACATGCCAGATACAGTGCTGGTAGGCTGTGTGGGTAGGGTGGTCTACATGCCAGATACAGTGCTGGTAGGCTGTGTGGGCAGGGTGGTCTACATGCCAGATACAGTGCTGGTAGGCTGTGTGGGTAGGGTGGTCTACATGCCAGATACAGTGCTGGTAGGCTGTGTGGGTAGGGTGGTCTACATGCCAGATACAGTGCTGGTAGGCTGTGTGGGTAGGGTGGTCTACATGCCAGATACAGTGCTGGTAGGCTGTGTGGGTAGGGTGGTCTACATGCCAGATACAGTGCTGGTAGGCTGTGTGGGTAGGGTGGTCTACATGCCAGATACAGTGCTGGTAGGCTGTGTGGGTAGGGTGGTCTACATGCCAGATACAGTGCTGGTAGGCTGTGTGGGTAGGGTGGTCTACATGCCAGATACAGTGCTGGTAGGCTGTGTGGGGCAGGGTGGTCTACATGCCAGATACAGTGCTGGTAGGCTGTGTGGGTAGGGTGGTCTACATGCCAGATACAGTGCTGGTAGGCTGTGTGGGTAGGGTGGTCTACATGCCAGATACAGTGCTGGTAGGTTGTGTGGGTAGGGTGGTCTACATGCCAGATACAGTGCTGGTGGGCTGTGTGGGTAGGGTGGTCTACATGCCAGATACAGTGCTGGTAGGCTGTGTGGGTAGGGTGGTCTACATGCCAGATACAGTGCTGGTAGACTGTGTGGGTAGGGTACATGCCAGATACAGTGCTGGTAGGCTGTGTGGGTAGGGTGGTCTACATGCCAGATACAGTGCTGGTAGGCTGTGTGGGTAGGGTGGTCTACATGCCAGATACAGTGCTGGTAGGCTGTGTGGGTAGGGTGGTCTACATGCCAGATACAGTGCTGGTAGGCTGTGTGGGTAGGGTGGTCTACATGCCAGATACAGTGCTGGTAGGCTGTGTGGGTAGGGTGGTCTACATGCCAGATACAGTGCTGGTAGGCTGTGTGGGTAGGGTGGTCTACATGCCAGATACAGTGCTGGTAGGTTGTGTGGGTAGGGTGGTCTACATGCCAGATACAGTGCTAGTGGGCTGTGTGGGTAGGGTGGTCTACATGCCAGATACAGTGCTGGTAGGCTGTGTGGGTAGGGTGGTCTACATGCCAGATACAGTGCTGGTAGACTGTGTGGGTAGGGTGGTCTACATGCCAGATACAGTGCTGGTAGGCTGTGTGGGTAGGGTGGTCTACATGCCAGATACAGTGCTGGTAGGCTGTGTGGGTAGGGTGGTCTACAGGGTGGTCTACATGCCAGATACAGTGCTGGTAGGCTGTGTGGGTAGGGTGGTCTACATGCCAGATACAGTGCTGGTAGGCTGTGTGGGTAGGGTGGTCTACATGCCAGATACAGTGCTGGTAGGCTGTGTGGCCAGTACAGTGCTGGGGTGGTCTACATGCCAGATACAGTGCTGGTAGGCTGTGTGGGTAGGGTGGTCTACATGCCAGATACAGTGCTGGTAGGCTGTGTGGGTAGGGTGGTCTACATGCCAGATACAGTGCTGGTAGGCTGTGTGGGTAGGGTGGTCTACATGCCAGATACAGTGCTGGTAGGCTGTGTGGGTAGGGTGGTCTACTCCCCAGTGCTCCTACCATCTGTCGGTCTAAGAACAAGTAGACAGAACAGAATGAGGTATAAACAAACAATATTTATTGAATAGAATATTTTCGAAATAATCTTAAGATAAGTTAATATTAACATGAACATAAATAAGAAATTGTAGAAAATATAAAATATAAAAATACAATAATAAAATATAACACTGAGCATTGGCTCTGCTGCCTGGTAATTAGTCCAGTCCTCACAATATTATACAATTAGCTTTGTCTATACAATGTAAACATACTGTAGCTATATGTCTTTAAAATGGTAAAATAAGACCTACACATCTGTGTGATTAACTTTGGTTCCCTCTACAGCCTGGGCATTTTCAGCATCAGCATGGACACCAGTCTATCTGGACTGTCTGGAGGAAATTGAAAAAGTATGTCACATAGTTAGTTAAGCAGTCATTAACACAAATGCACTTATGCCATACAATCTTAAGTGTGTAAATATTTGAATGTTTGAATTAAAATCTTACCATCAAAATTACTCCTCTTCTGCACTTTCTTCATCTTATCTGATAGCAGATCAGGTTAATTCTGAATCTCCTGTGCCAGATCCATTCCACTGATGTCACAGTCATCTATGAAGGTTAGAGTGTTTTCAACTTCCATTAAATGAGCCTTTAAAGATTCACTGGACATCTGAGAGGCAGTGTTGATGTTCAGCAGCATTCCATATTTGGTTTTCACCTGGTTGAGTGTTTCAAATCTCTCATCCCTGGATGTCACAGCAGAGTTGACCACAATGTGCATCAGTCAGTGGTTATCAGGAGCCTCAGTTGAAATGCCTCTTGCTGTTTCTCAGCCTCTTCTCTTTCAGAACAGCCTCCATTTTCATTTCTTCACAAATGCTTTTGGCTGTTGTCTGGGCCTCAAGGAATCCAGTTTCCCAGTATGTAGTGAGGGAGGCAGAGAATCCAGTTTCCCAGTATGTAGTGAGGGAGGCAGAGAATCCAGTTTCCCAGTATGTAGTGAGGGAGGCAGAGAATCCAGTTTCCCAGTATGTAGTGAGGGAGGCAGAGAATCCAGTTTCCCAGTATGTAGTGAGGGAGGCAGAGAATCCAGTTTCCCAGTATGTAGTGAGGGAGGCAGAGAATCCAGTTTCCCAGTATGTAGTGAGGGAGGCCTTTGCATTTGAGATTAAATTCACTGCAATATCCAACTGCATTGAGGCAGATTGGAGGAGCTTGTTAACCTCGTTGGTCATTGTCAGTATCTCACACATACGACACAGCAAATCAAGAAGTGGTAGGACCCAACTTCCTCTGCAAGTGCTTTTGCCTCCATTTTGGCTTCCAGTAATGCCTTCCGAACCTCAGAAGCCTGATACCTGATTGCATGAACACTTTGGAGCCGACTCTCCCATCTTGTGTCACTCCATGACTTCATGGTTATGTTCACGTGTTTCTTCAAAACACTCCATCTTTGTGTGTCAGCTGAAAAGAAGGTGAAGAG
This sequence comes from Oncorhynchus nerka, assembly GCF_034236695.1. Classification (NCBI taxonomy): domain Eukaryota; kingdom Metazoa; phylum Chordata; class Actinopteri; order Salmoniformes; family Salmonidae; genus Oncorhynchus; species Oncorhynchus nerka. Next base: position 11,442,267 of record NC_088406.1, read on the forward strand.
CTTTTTCACATCCCCCAAAACCCAACTGCATCTTTTGAAGATTTGGCAGCATCTGCAATGTGAAGGTTTAAAGTATGTGCTCCACATGAGGCGAACACAGCTCTGGGATGTTTTATCAGTAGTCTGGCTTTACTCCTTGGTGCTTGTCCTTCATGTTGGCCCCATTATCATAAGCTTGCTCTCTGCAATCTTCAAATGGAATCTTCAACTCGTTCAGCTTATCTAAGATGACGGTGGACAGATTCAAGCCTGTTGTAACCTCAACATTCACAAAGCAGAGGAAGTGCTCCTTGATCTCTGACTTTCCCTTTAAAGCCACGCTTCTCAGAATAATGGACATTTGCTCCTGGTGACTAATGTCAGGTGTACAGCTCAAGATAATGGAGAAGTACTTTGAGTCTCTTACTTGAGTCACTATTGCTTCCAGAATATCTTCACTCACAATCTGTATCAGCTCATTCTGTGTGCGCTTCCCAAGTAATGAGCATGTGTCTCTCCATCTTTACTTTTGCTGATATGATTTTCCATAACGGGGTCAAATTTTTCCAGTAATTCAAACCCTTTAGGAAGTTTTCATTATCTGGTTGGAAGAGTTTGTCTGATGAACCCCTGAATACTAGGTTTCTGTCAGACAGAGACTGGGTGATACTCATTAAATGTGTAAGGACATCCCACCATCTCTTTCTTTCAGCCAGAGACTGGGTGATACTCATTAAATGTGTAAGGACATCCCACCATCTCTTTCTTTCAGCCAGAGACTGGGTGATACTCATTAAACGTGTAAGGACATCCCACCATCTCTTTCTTTCAGCCTCCAAATTGTCATTTGCATCTGGTCAAGAGTCTGTCCCCGACTTAGGCGCAGACCAAGTTCTCTCCACTTAAACATATTGTTTGTGTGTTCAGGACTACCCTCATGGTGTTCAGGACTACCCTCATGGTGTTCAGGACTACCCTCATGGTGTTTCAGAATGGCGTTGATATTTGACCAGTCATTCACACCTTCCTTTATTATTTTGTAGTCTTTTGTAGAACAGAGCTTACAGCTAAAACAATATACAGCGTTGTTTTAGATTGAGTATGAAAGCCAGCTCCTGGTAATCTTTTCCCCATTTGACAGCTGTCTCTGTAATAAGCCTGAATGTAAACCTCTTCTAGACTTGTTTTTAGGGTAAGAAAAATCCAGTCCTGGTTTGAATGAACCTCTGCACACTAACTCAGTCCTTATAAAGTCTGTTAAGACTGGGGATCAATCACCTGGGTCATTTGGTCGAGCAGAAACTGTTCTATTAGGGTCTGAGCTGCTTGTATCTGATGTTGGCTGTACATCTCTGGTTGTGCTAGTACTGGCTAAGGCTGCCTGTACTTCATCTGGGTCTGTGTTAGTACTTGCTGAAGCCAGCTGTATTGGGTCTGTGTTAGTACCTGCTGAAGCCAGCTGTATTGGGTCTGTGTTAGTACCTGCTGAAGCTGCCAGTACTGGGTCTGTGTTAGTATTTGCTGAAGCCGTCTGTACTTGGTCTGTGTTAGTACCTGCTGAGGCTGGATGTGGATCAACTGAGTCTGTGCTTTACTGGCTGATGATCCAGCATCTCCTCTACTGACAAACTTAAGCATAGCACATGTAAATTATAGATAGCGATACTATCATTCATTTGATCCTCTGCATCAGGCCCATTCAAACTGGCTCCCCCAGATTTCCTTTTAATACATTTTCAAATATAAAACACTATTTATACTATGGCTTGACTGAATACTTGATGGTTATTATTTACTGAGAGATGTACATCCATATTACCCAGCATGTCCAGCTAATCAACATTTAAATTCAAGAAGGGCATTCTATGCCATCAAAAGGAACATAAAATTCGACATTCAAATTAGGATCTGGCTAAAAATACTTGAGCCCATTGTCCTTTAAGGTTGTGAGTTCTGGGGTCCGCTCACCAACCAAGAATTCACAAAATGAGACAAACACCAAATTGAGACTCTACATGCAGAATTCTGCAAAAATATCCTCCGTGTAAAACAATAAATAATGCATGCGGAGCAGAATCTGTCCGGTACCCGCTAATTATCAAAATCCAGAAAAGAGACGTTAAATTACACAACCACCTAAAAGGAAGCGATTCCCAAACCTTCCATAACAAAGCCATTACCTACAGAGAGATGAACCTGGAGAAGAGTCCTCTAAGCAAGCTGGTCCTGGGGCTCTGTTCACAAACACAAACAGACCCCACAGAGCCCCAGGACAGCAATACAATTAGACCCAACCAAATCATCAGAAAACAAAATGATAATTACTTGACACATTGGAAAGAATTAACAAAAAAACTGAGCAAACTAGAATGTTATTTGGCCCTAAACAGAGAGTACACCGTGGCAGAACACCTGACCACTGTGACTGACCCAAACTTAAGGAAAGCTTTGAATGTGTACAGACTCAGTGTCAGTGAGCATGGCCTTGCTATTGAGAAAGGCTGCCGTAGGCAGACCTGGCTCTCAAGAGAAGATAGGCTATGTGAACACTGCCCACAAAATTAGGTAGAAACTGAGCTGCACTTCCTGACCTCCTGCCAAATGACCATACTAGAGACACATATTTCCCTCAGATTACACAGATCCACAAAGAATTTGAAAACAAACCCGGTTTTGATAAACTCCCATATCTACTGGGTGATATACCACAGTGTGCCAACACAGCAGCAAGATTTGTGACCTGTTGCCACAATTAAAGGGCAACCAGTGAGGAAGAAACACCATTGTAAATACAACCCAAGTCTATTTATTTTCCCTTTTGTACTTTAACCATTTGCACATTGTTACAACGCTGTAAATATACACAATGACATTTGTAATGTTTTATTCATTTGGTACTTCTGTGAGTGTAATGTTTACTGTTTATTTCACTTTATCTTATTATCTACTTGCTTTGGCAATGTAAACATATGTTTCCCATGTCAATAAAGTCCCTTGAATTGAATTGACTAGATAATCATTGTCTTGTTTTAAAATGATGTGCTCCTATGAGTGCCATCACGCCTATATATTGTCTGGACTGGTCCCCACAGTGGTTGCTGCTGGAAAGTGGCAATTTCATTTCGTGCGCATGCATCTGAGTGCATGTTCACCAGCGACACGGTTATCTTTCCCGAGCTGCAGTTTATAAACACTGTTGCCCGTTGGCTTTTATCAAACGTAATAAATAGTTGTATTTCACTCTCACCTTTGTCAGAACAAAGTCACAGAACACCGCCCTGGAAGTGGCTGGCAAGCAAGACACAGACAGACCAAGAGATGCACTGGCCAGCTAGGTTAGCAAGACAGACAGACTAGAGAGAGAGAGAGAGAGACAGACTAGAGAGGGAGAGAGAGAGAGAAAGAGAGAGAGGAGAGAGAGAGCATACTTAAATTCACACAGGACACCGGATAAGCCGGAGAAATACTCCAGATATAACAGACTGACCCTAGCCCCCCGACACATAAACTACTGCAGCATAAATACTGGAGGCTGAGACAGGAGGGGTCAGGAGACACTGTGGCCCCGTTCGACGATACTCCCAGACAGGACCAAACAGGCATGATATAACCCCACCCACTTTGCCAAAGCACAGCCCCCACACCACTAGAGGGATATCTTCAACCACCAACTTACCATCCTGAGACAAGGCCGAGTATAGCCCACAAAGATCTCCGCCATGGGGGCAACCCAGACAGGAAGACCATGTCAGTGACTCAACCCACTCAAGTGATGCATCCCTCCTAGGGACGGCATGGAAGAGCACCAGTAAGCCAGTGACTCAGCCCCTGTAACAGGGTTAGGGGCAGAGAATCCCAGTGGAGAGAGGGGAACTGGCGAGGCAGAGACAGCAGGGGCGATTCGTTGCTCCAGTGCCTTTCAGTTCACCTTCACATTCCTTGGTCAGACTACACTCAATCATAGGACCTACTGAAGAGATGAGTCTTCAATAAAGACTTAAATGTTGACACCGAGTCTGCGTCTCTCACATGGGTAGGCAGACCATTCAATAAAAATTGAGCTCTGTGGCCTCCCGGGTGGCGTAGTGGTTAAGTGCGCTGTACTGCAGCGCCAGCTGCGCCACCAGAGACTCTGGGTTCGCGCCCAGGCTCTGTCGTAACCGGCCGTGACCGGGAGGTCCATGGGGCGGCACACAATTGGCCTAGCGTCGTCCGGGTTAGGGAGGGTTTGGCCGGTAGGGAAATCCTTGTCTCATCGCGCACCAGTGACTCCTGTGGCGGGCCGGGCGCAGTGCGCACTAACCAAGGTTGCCAGGTGCACTGTGTTTCCTCCGACACATTGGTGTTAAGAAGCAGTGCGGCTTGGTTGGGTTGTGTATCGGAGGATGCATGACTTTCAAACTTCGTCTCTCCCAAGCCCGTACGGGAGTTGTAGCGATGAGTCAAGATAGTAGCTACTAAAACAATTGGATACCATGAAAATTGGGGAGAAAAAGGGGTAAAAAAAATAATAATAATAAAAAAAATTGAGCTCAAACAGCCTTCAGCTGTTTGCTTAGAAATTCTAGGGACAATAAGGAGGCCTGCATACATGTATGTATGGCAGGATCAAATTGGAAAGATAGGTAGGAACAAGCCCATGTAATGCTTTGTAGGTTAGCAGTAGAACCTTGAAATCAGCCCTTGCCTTCACAGGATGCCAGTGTAGAAAGGCTAGCACTGGAGTAATATGATCAACTTTTTTAGTCAAGATTCTAGCAGCCATGTTTAGCACTAACTAAAGTTTATTTAGTGCTTTATCCGGGTAGCTGGAAAGTAGGTCATTGCAGAAGTCTAACCTAGAAGTAACAAAAGCATGGACCAATTTTTCTGCATCATTTTTGGACAGAAAGTTTCGGATTTTTGCAATGTTATGTAGATGGAATCTAAGCTGTCCTTGAAACAGTCTTGATATGTTTGTCAAAAGAGAGATCAGGGTCCAGAGTAACGCCGAGGTCCTTAACAGTTTTATTTGAGACGACTGTACAACCATCAAGATTAATTGTCATATTTAACAGAAGATCTCTTTGTTTCTTGGGACCTAGAACAAGCATCTCTGTTTTTTCGGTGTTTAAAAGTAGAACATTTTCAGCCATCCACTTCCTTATGTCTGAAACACAGGCTTCCAGCGAGGGCAATTTTGGGGCTTCACCATGTTTCATCGAAATGTACCGCTGTGTGTCATCTGCATAGCAGTGAAAGTTAACATTATGTTTCCGAATGACATCACCAAGAGGGAAAATATATAGTGAAAACAATAGTGGTCCCAAAACAGAACCTTGAGGAACACCAAAATGTACAGTTGATTTGTCAGAGGACAAACCATCCACAGAGACAAACTGATATCTTTCTGACAGATAAGATCTAAACCAGGCCAGAACTTGTCCGTGTAGAGCAATTTGGGTTTCCAATCTCTCCAAAAGAATGTGGTGATCGATGGTATCAAAAGCAGCACTAAGGTCTAGGAGCACGAGGACAGATCCAGAGCCTCGGTCTGATGCCATTAAAAGGTCATTTATCACCTTCACAAGTGTCTCAGTGCTATGATGGGGTCTAAAACCAGACTGAAGCGTTTCGTATACATTGTTTGTCTTCAGGAAGGCTGTGAGCTGCTGCGCAACAGCTTTTTCTACATTTTTTGAGAGGAATGGGAGATTTAAAAAAAAAAAAATTCTGGGTCAAGGTTGGGCTTTTTCAAGAGAGGGTTTATTACTGTCATGTTTAGTGAGTTTGGTACACATCCGGTGGACAGAGAGCCATTTATTATGTTTAACATAGGAGGGCCAAGCACAGGAAGCAGCTCTTTCAGTAGAGAACATACGTTTACTTGATTGCTGTTCCCGCAATTCACTCTTCACTCTCACTGTGTTTTTTTTCTCCTTCCTTGACCAGAAGCATATTTCTGCTTAGTCCTCTCATCGAAGTTGTAAACATTGACACCCGCTTTGACACGAGGGGGATGTGGGCCCATTGCGTAATTTGAGGGGCCCTACGCAATCTGATGGTTATTATATCAATACTTGCACCTAGGCGTTTCCACCACCATTTCTCGCACAATTAATTTGACCAAACCAAAAAGATCTCACCATGTCGAACGAACAAATTATCTGTTGCCATTTATGAAATTGTACCGAAACGACCTGTTTCCATCACAGCTGTAATGTAATATGACTTTATTCACATAACAACTCTGGATAGGAAACATGGTTGTAGATATAGACTAAGTTCGAGTCAATGAAGGTCATTGCATAACACAATTTTAGCCCACCCTCCCACCCCCGAACCAAGGTTCGTTGCAACTTGCAAGTTATTGAGAAAGGGGAGTTTGATCAACGAATGATGGAAGGAGTAACCATCATCATACCAGTGACTGACCGACCTGCGGTACAGGCAGCCTATTCGCTCATGGCGCAATCCGCTCGCCCCAGCTATTTAGGAGCGACTTGTGGCGCGCTCCTCATCTACTCGCAGCTCGAGCTTCGTTGACAGGCTCACTTCTAAACGCTGCCTTAAAGAGAGGTAACGTATCGGTAACCGCTAAGTGGGAACTTCACCGGGATACTTCACTGACAGGTCACACGTTTACTCGCCGGTCATTTGACTTTCCGTTGATTTATCCTACATTTCTCGCGGAAGCGCCCGTTCAATAGATCTAGAATAGAAATACAACCGTATTGGACTCTGGCTTGGGGGTGTTGTAGGCTCGTGGAGTTAACAGGTAGAAGAGATAAGCTTTGTGTTCACGTTCTTTGCCTGCAAGGGAAGAGCGAGGCGGATTGTTCTTGAAATCTACAGACAGGCAGCGAGAAAGGAAGAGGAGATGCTGCACGTGCAGTAGCTAATGGGGATCCTAATAAACTAATCTAAACAGGTAGCCTACATTCTCACCAACATCAATTTCCAGGTCGTATTCCCTCCGCGTATCTGATTGACTTTGATTGACGTTTGATTGGTTGATGTAATGCCCATATATATCATCGATCGAAAATTTTCAGAGATACCTGGTAAGTTGGTTACACGTGCCAAGTCTATTCTAAATATTGCTTTTTGATGCTTGGTTTGCGACATTCATCGGTTGATCATGTCTTCCCACGGAGTTTTCTTTACTCTTGTTTGATGTGCAACAGTTAGGAAATGAACTCAGTCGCCTAAGCGCATTCGGCTCCTTTCCCTTCTTGGTCATTCAGTGTCTCTCGCCAGATACGATCATGTGTTTATTGATGTCATAATTGTAGACAGATTTTTTGCTCACCAAATAGACGTTTTAATAGGACTAGTTTCCCCTTCGGACATGCTTCGCACAGACTACAATGTGTTTGTGATGGATCTTTAAAAATAACGTGAACATATTTTCATTCCAGCTCTGTCATTTCTATATATAAAATACCGTTTGAATTGTTGTGTTGGGGACAGTCATGGACATATGTGTTCGTCTCCATTGAAATGATTCCCTGTAGGGGTTGGGTTCAGACTACATGGGTTTTATAGTCTCCATTGAAATTATTCCCTGTAGGGGTTGGGTTCAGACTACATGGGTTTTATAGTCTCCATTGAAATGATTCCCTGTAGGGGTTGGGTTCAGACTACATGGGTTTTATAGTCTCCATTGAAATGATTCCCTGTAGGGGTTGGGTTCAGACTACATGGGTTTTATAGTCTCCATTGAAATGATTCCCTGTAGGGGTTGGGTTCAGACTACATGTGTTTTATAGTCTCCATTGAAATGATTCCCTGTAGGGGTTGGGTTCAGACTACATGGGTTTTATAGTCTCCATTGAAATGATTCCCTGTAGGGGTTGGGTTCAGACTACATGGGTTTTATAGTCTCCATTGAAATGATTCCCTGTAGGGGTTGGGTTCAGACTACATGGGTTTTATAGTCTCCATTGAATTGATTCCCTGTAGGGGTTGGGTTCAGACTACATGGGTTTTATAGTCTCCATTGAAATGATTCCCTGTAGGGGTTGGGTTCAGACTACATGGGTTTTATAGTCTCCATTGAAATGATTCCCTGTATGGGGTTGGGTTCAGACTACATGGGTTTTATAGTGTTTAGCCATTATTCAAAGGATTCATTTTAGTAATTGAAACTTTTCATCATCTGGACATTTTGATGGTAAATAATGTCTTCCTGGAGCCATAACTTCAGGGAATAAGCTTAAGCTACTGTGTGTTTTGTGGTTATAGTGAAACATTACTTTCATTTTGAAGGGGTTTGTGAGGTCTCATTGCAATGCTTCAAATTCATCAGAGTAACAGACAACCATCATAAATACAGCCTGTGAGTCCCCACGCGTCACACACAAACAGAGGTGTGTGCGAAACAGTGTGTGTGGTGCGTACATGCTTCTGTGTGTAAGACATAGTCCTACTAAAAGTACTGCCTACAAGTCACTCCTCCAGCAGGAGGCCCCACTGTCTCACTCCTCCAGCAGGAGGCCCCACTGTCTCACTCCTCCAGCAGGAGGCCCCACTGTCTCACTCCTCCAGCAGGAGGCCCCACTGTCTCACTCCTCCAGCAGGAGGCCCCACTGTCTCACTCCTACAGCAGGAGGCCCCACTGTCTCACTCCTACATGCTAAATGCCATCTCTCTTCTAACATCTCTCCCTCTTTCCCCCCACCTCTCTTGCATATGTCAGAAGTCATTCTATCCTAGTGCTTAGACTTGACGTGCCTGGCAGGATTATGGCTCACACACACACACACACACACACACACACACACACACACACACACACACACACACTCTCATGGAGCACCCCCCATATCGAGACCCCGAACCCCCCCCCCCCCTCAACATACACCTCGTGGTGTGACATTGTGAAAGCACACATGGCTGCTGTCGTCACCAAATGTAATCCCTTTCTGTGTGTGTGTGTGTGTGTTGAAACAGTTTTATGTGCTGTGCAGTATGCAGGCTAGAGTAACAGTAAGCTCTGATTAGTAGGTCAAACATAACGCTGATCCTCCTTGCTTTCTCTGCCTCTTTCTCTGCCTCTCTCTCTCTACCCCTGCCTCCCCTTGCCTCTCTCTCTCTCTACCACTTCTCTTTTCAGAATACCCAGTGACCCTCATCCCTCCATATTTCTCTGTCGATCTGTCTGTCTGGTCTGTGTATTCTCAGCCTATGGAATACATTTCTTCCAGGTAATATATAACTGCATTGACATGCCACTCCTGGCTGTCAATCATTGAACTGGAGCCAACTGGGAGGATGGAATAGGAATGAATGCATAAGTGTTCACATGACGCCCGAGGAGATGGCACAGTTAGCATCTGAATTAGTTACAGCTAAAGCAGAGTGTCTGGGCTTCTCGGCTCCCTTGTTGTAAAGGGCCAGTTATCTGTCCTCCTAATGTGCCTGACATTCGGTGTCTAATAGACCCAGGTTCCAGTTGTAGAACAGTAATGGATTCAGCCGTTCTAAAGCCGTACTCCAAGTAGACATCAGGCACCTGTGTGTGGTGTTGATGTGGTTGAAAAGGGAGGCAGAGAGACTTTGTCCCCTGGATGGGTGCTCTCATCTCAGCCAGCTAACAGCAGGAGCCTCCCTTCTGCAGACTCAGGTTACTGAACCAGCTTGTAAACGTGTGTGTGTGACAAGCGGGGATCAATGATTAATTGCCTGTTAAGGAAGAGTTTACTACTTGCTACATGCACTTTGCTGAGGAGTTGAACTATAACCTGGTGAGAGGCAGAGCTGGTCTTTGCTGAGGAGTTGAACTATAACCTGGTGAGAGGCAGAGCTGGTCTTTGCTGAGGAGTTGAACTATAACCTGGTGAGAGGCAGAGCTGGTCTTTGCTGAGGAGTTGAACTATAACCTGGTGAGAGGCAGAGCTGGTCTTTGCTGAGGAGTTGAACTATAACCTGGTGAGAGGCAGAGCTGGTCTTTGCTGAGGAGTTGAACTATAACCTGGTGAGAGGCAGAGCTGGTCTTTGCTGAGGAGTTGAACTATAACCTGGTGAGAGGCAGAGCTGGTCTTTGCTGAGGAGTTGAACTATAACCTGGTGAGAGGCAGAGCTGGTCTTTGCTGAGGAGTTGAACTATAACCTGGTGAGAGGCAGAGCTGGTCTTTGCTGAGGAGTTGAACTATAACCTGGTGAGAGGCAGAGCTGGTCTTTGCTGGTTCTGGAGTCTTGTATTCTTTCTGCTGCACATTACAAGGTAGTGTAGTATATACAGTATATTCATCTGGACCATTTTGTAGGCTTTTGTAAGGTTTGCACCTTACTGTGTGACCCCCTCTCTCTTACCGTCTTTCTCTTAGAATTTAGCTACTTATCTCTCCTCTCTTTTTTTCTCTCTCGTTCTCTCTCTATTCATCTCTCTTTCTCTTCATCTTTTCACTTCTCTCTCTTTATCGTGGTGTTGGGGAGGGTTGTCCATTATTTTCTCTTTATGTAGTGTCGTGTGTCTCGTTGTGATGTGTGTTTTGTCCTATATTTATATTGTATTCAGGAGACCTTTTGGTAGGCCGTCATTGTAAATAAGAATTTGTTCTAAACTGACTTGCCAAGTTAAAATAAAAATCAGGGTGTTGGTGTGGGGACGGGACGGTTGATCTTCATCTTGGGGGCGGCGGCGTTGACCTTTATCGTGGTGTTGGGGAGGGGCGTTGAACTTTATCGTGGTGTTGGGGAGGGGCGTTGACCTTTATCGTGGTGTTGGGGAGGGGGCGTTGACCTTTATCGTGGTGTTGGGGAGGGGCGTTGACCTTTATCGTGGTGTTGGGGGGGTGACCTTTATCGTGGTGTTGGGGAGGGGGCGTTGACCCTTATCGTGGTGTTTGGGGGGGTGACCTTTATCGTGGTGTTTGGGGGTGACCTTTATTGTGGTGTTTGGGGGGGGTGACCTTTATCGTGGTGTTTGGGGGGTGACCTTTATTGTGGTGTTTGGGGGGTGACCTTTATCGTGGTGTTTGGGGGGGGTGACCTTTATCGTGGTGTTTGGGGGGTGACCTTTATCGTGGTGTTTGGGGGGTGACCTTTATCGTGGTGTTTGGGGGTGACCTTTATCGTGGTGTTGGCGGGGGTGACCTTTAGCGTGGTGTTGGGGGGTGACCTTTATCGTGGTGTTGGGGGGGTGACCTTTATCGTGGTGTTTGGGGGGGGTGACCTTTATCGTGGTGTTTGGGGGGGGTGACCTTTTATTTTTACAGCTGAGTTGTTGCCACATCTTTCTATGAGATATCATGTTTACTTGGTTTATATTCTTCAAGGAGATTTATTTCAGAGTTAAAACCTTCCTTGTCTCCCCTCAGGTGAGTCGTTACAGCCAGCAGCTGAAGGAGTGTTGAGCATGGTGGAGACCGTCCCCCCAAAGTCGGCTAAGAAGCCCCACTGGACCTCTCTGGAGATTGGCCTGCTCACCATCGTCTCCCTCCTCTTCATCGTCATATTGGCCCTCATCGTCCTCTTCGCCACACAGAGGACTGACAGTGGTGAGTGGAGAAACTCATGTCTATCAATCAATCAAGCAAGCAATGAATCTATTAATCAGTTAGACAGTCAAATGAAATGTATTTAAAACGTTATGTAAAGAGCATTTAGCTTTAGAGTTATTCTCAACAGATGTGCAATTGACAAAATAATCTGTTTACTATTCATATGGTTGCAATCTTGTGCGCTTGTATAGTGTACTTGCTGTCAGCGACGACCCTAAAACATACTGTTACGTCAAATGTCATGGCACATTTTTAATATGTGGCTTTTAGACTTCGGAGGGGCAATATGCATTGCAATTTTAACTTTTATATTAATGATATCTAACGTTACTCATTTTGATTCTTGAAGAATATAACTTTTGTTAGCCTAGGTCAACTGTTGTACTCCATTTAGAACACAAAATATAAGATTGTTTTGCTCCTATGTTTGTAAACATTTAAGTTGTAAACAAACATCGGATAGCCGGGCGGCAGGTAGCCTAGTGGTTAGAGCGTTGACCCTGTAACCGAAAGGTTGCTGGGTCGAATCCCCGAGCTGACAAGGTAAAATTCTGTTGTTCTGAACAAGGCAGTTAACCCACTGTTCCCCAGGTGATGACGTGGATGATGAGTATGACAGCCCCCCGGGGGCACCTTAAAATGCAGAAGACACATTTCATATGAATCCATTCAGTTGTATCCACCTTTCCCTTAACACATGGTTAAAACTATAATTTTGATATCATGGATGGTCAGGCCTTGCATCCATAGATCTGTCAATGAATTTGAAAGTGGTCCCACAGCTTTTTGCCGAAACACTGTAGCAGGTAGTCGGCTTTGTTATTGTTCAAACTGCAGATTACCCCCTTTAAAGTTTGTCAGCTCAAGGGGAGCGTTAAAGCCTATAGTGGCCTGAATACTGAAACCCACTAAGATGCAGGGTTTTCAACAGGTTGCTAGGGATGGCCTGAATACTGAAACCCACTAAGGTGCAGGGTTTTCAACAGGTTGCTAGGGATGACCTGTAGTGGCCTGAATACTGAAACCCACTAAGATGCAGGGTTTTCCCACTAAGATGGTGCTTGCCTACGGAGCTGTGAGGGGAACGGCACCTCACTACCTCCAGGCTCTGATCAGGCCCTACACCCAAACAAGGGCACTGCGTTCATCCACCTCTGGCCTGCTCGCCTCCCTACCACTGAGGAAGTACAGTTCCCGCTCAGCCCAGTCAAAACTGTTCGCTGCTCTGGCCCCCCAATGGTGGAACAAACTCCCTCACGACGCCAGGACAGCGGAGTCAATCACCACCTTCCGGAGACACCTGAAACCCCACCTCTTTAAGGAATACCTAGGATAGGATAAAGTAATCCTTCTCCCCTCCCCCCTTAAAAGACCTAGATGCACTATTGTAAAGTGGCTGTTCCACTGGATGTCTTAAGGTGAAAGCACCAATTTGTAAGTCGCTCTGGATAAGAGCGTCTGCTAAATGACTTAAATGTAAATGTAAATGTTTTCAACAGGTTGCTAGGGATGGCCTGAATACTGAAACCCACTAAGGTGCAGGGTTTTCAACAGGTTGCTAGGGATGGCCTGAATACTGAAACCCACTAAGGTGCAGGGTTTTCAACAGGTTGCTAGGGATGACCTGTAGTGGCCTGAATACTGAAACCCACTAAGATGCAGGGTTTTCAACAGGTTGCTAGGGATGGCCTGAATACTGAAATCCACTAAGGTGCAGGGTTTTCAACAGGTTGCTAGGGATGGCCTGTAGTGGCCTGAATACTGAAACCCACTAAGGTGCAGGGTTTTCAACAGGTTGCTAGGGATGGCCTGTAGTGGCCTGAATACTGAAACCCACTAAGGTGCAGGGTTTTCAACAGGTTGCTAGAGATGGCCTGTAGTGGCCTGAATACTGAAACCCACTAAGGTGCAGTGTTTTCAACAGGTTGCTAGGGATAGCCTGTAGTGGCCTGAATACTGAAACCCACTAAGGTGCAGGGTTTTCAACAGGTTGCTAGGGATGGCCTGTAGTGGCCTGAATACTGAAACCCACTAAGGTGCAGGGTTTTCAACAGGTTGCTAGGGATGGCCTGTAGTGGCCTGAATACTGAAACCCACTAAGGTGCAGTGTTTTCAACAGGTTGCTAGGGATGGCCTGTAGTGGCCTGACCAGCAGTACTGTTTCCTTCAGTAGAGTTCTACTGTCTGACCAGCAGGACTGTTTCCTTCAGTAGAGTTCTACTGTCTGACCAGCAGGACTGTTTCCTTCAGTAGAGTTCTACTGTCTGACCAGCAGGACTGTTTCCTTCAGTAGAGTTCTACTGTCTGACCAGCAGGACTGTTTCCTTCAGTAGAGTTCTACTGTCTGACCAGCAGGACTGTTTCCTTCAGTAGAGTTCTACTGTCTGACCAGCAGGACTGTTTCCTTCAGTAGAGTTCTACTGTCTGACCAGCAGGACTGTTTCCTTCAGTAGAGTTCTACTGTCTGACCAGCAGGACTGTTTCCTTCAGTAGAGTTCTACTGTCTGACCAGCAGGACTGTTTCCTTCAGTAGAGTTCTACTGTCTGACCAGCAGGACTGTTTCCTTCAGTAGAGTTCTACTGTCTGACCAGCAGGACTGTTTCCTTCAGTAGAGTTCTACTGTCTGACCAGCAGGACTGTTTCATTCAGTAGAGTTCTACTGTCTGACCAGCAGGACTGTTTCCTTCAGTAGAGGTCTACTGTCTGACCAGCAGGACTGTTTCCTTCAGTAGAGTTCTACTGTCTGACCAGCAGGACTGTTTCCTTCAGTAGAGTTCTACTGTCTGACCAGCAGGACTGTTTCCTTCAGTAGAGTTCTACTGTCTGACCAGCAGGACTGTTTCCTTCAGTAGAGTTCTACTGTCTGACCAGCAGGACTGTTTCCTTCAGTAGAGGTCTACTGTCTGACCAGCAGGACTGTTTCCTTCAGTAGAGTTCTACTGTCTGACCAGCAGGACTGTTTCCTTCAGTAGAGTTCTACTGTCTGACCAGCAGGACTGTTTCCTTCAGTAGAGGTCTACTGTCTGACCAGCAGGACTGTTTCCTTCAGTAGAGGTCTACTGTCTGACCAGCAGGACTGTTTCCTTCAGTAGAGTTCTACTGTCTGACCAGCAGGACTGTTTCCTTCAGTAGAGTTCTACTGTCTGACCAGCAGGACTGTTTCCTTCAGTAGAGGTCTACTGTCTGACCAGCAGGACTGTTTCCTTCAGTAGAGGTCTACTGTCTGACCAGCAGGACTGTTTCCTTCAGTAGAGGTCTACTGTCTGACCAGCAGTACTGTTTCCTTCAGTAGAGTTCAACTACTATCTGACTACTATTTATTTAGCCTTTTATTTGATCAGGGAGTCATAGTGAGACTAAGGTCTCTTTTACAGATGAGCTCTGAATAACAGAAATGACAGAAAATACAACACATCAATATAAATACAAGCAGAAAGAAAAACACAGTCCTAAACTACCACATTCATCAGTAATAAGGTCCTCAATCAGCTGTCTGAATTCACCTAGAGGCACCAGAACACCACATTCATCAGTAATAAGGTCCTCAATCAGCTGTCTGAATTCACCTAGAGGCACCAGAACACCACATTCATCAGTAATAAGGTCCTCAATCAGCTGTCTGAATTCACCTAGAGGCACCAGAACATCACACTCATCAGTAATAAGGTCTTCAATCAGCTGTCTGAATTCACCTAGAGGCACCAGAACATCACACTCATCAGTAATAAGGTCCTCAATCAGCTGTCTGAATTCACCTAGAGGCACCAGAACACCACATTCATCAGTAATAAGGTCCTCAATCAGCTGTCTGAATTCACCTAGAGGCACCAGAACATCACACTCATCAGTAATAAGGTCCTCAATCAGCTGTCTGAATTCACCTAGAGGCACCAGAACATCACATTCATCAGTAATAAGGTCCTCAATCAGCTGTCTGAATTCACCTAGAGGCACCAGAACATCACACTCATCAGTAATAAGGTCCTCAATCAGCTGTCTGAATTCACCTAGAGGCACCAGAACATCACACTCATCAGTAATAAGGTCCTCAATCAGCTGTCTGAATTCACCTAGAGGCACCAGAACATCACACTCATCAGTAATAAGGTCCTCAATCAGCTGTCTGAATTCACCTAGAGGCACCAGAACATCACACTCATCAGTAATAAGGTCCTCAATCAGCTGTCTGAATTCACCTAGAGGCACCAGAACATCACACTCATCAGTAATAAGGTCCTCAATCAGCTGTCTGAATTCACCTAGAGGCACCAGAACATCACACTCATCAGTAATAAGGTCCTCAATCAGCTGTCTGAATTCACCTAGAGGCACCAGAACATCACACTCATCAGTAGTAAGGTCCTCAATCAGCTGTCTGAATTCACCTAGAGGCACCAGAACATCACATTCATCAGTAATAAGGTCCTCAATCAGCTGTCTGAATTCACCTAGAGGCACCAGAACATCACATTCATCAGTAATAAGGTCCTCAATCAGCTGTCTGAATTCACCTAGAGGCACCAGAACATCACACTCATCAGTAGTAAGGTCTTCAATCAGCTGTCTGAATTCACCTAGAGGCACCAGAACATCACACTCATCAGTAGTAAGGTCCTCAATCAGCTGTCTGAATTCACCTAGAGGCACCAGAACATCACACTCATCAGTAGTAAGGTCCTCAATCAGCTGTCTGAATTCACCTAGAGGCACCAGAACATCACACTCATCAGTAGTAAGGTCCTCAATCAGCTGTCTGAATTCACCTAGAGGCACCAGAACATCACACTCATCAGTAGTAAGGTCCTCAATCAGCTGTCTGAATTCACCTAGAGGCACCAGAACATCACACTCATCAGTAGTAAGGTCCTCAATCAGCTGTCTGAATTCACCTAGAGGCACCAGAACATCACATTCATCAGTAATAAGGTCCTCAATCAGCTGTCTGAATTCACCTAGAGGCACCAGAACATCACACTCATCAGTAGTAAGGTCCTCAATCAGCTGTCTGAATTCACCTAGAGGCACCAGAACATCACATTCATCAGTAATAAGGTCCTCAATCAGCTGTCTGAATTCACCTAGAGGCACCAGAACATCACACTCATCAGTAGTAAGGTCCTCAATCAGCTGTCTGAATTCACCTAGAGGCACCAGAACATCACATTCATCAGTAATAAGGTCCTCAATCAGCTGTCTGAATTCACCTAGAGGCACCGGAACATCACACTCATCAGTAATAAGGTCTTCAATCAGCTGTCTGAATTCACCTAGAGGCACCAGAACATCACACTCATCAGTAGTAAGGTCTTCAATCAGCTGTCTGAATTCACCTAGAGGCACCAGAACATCACACTCATCAGTAATAAGGTCCTCAATCAGCTGTCTGAATTCACCTAGAGGCACCAGAACATCACACTCATCAGTAGTAAGGTCCTCAATCAGCTGTCTGAATTCACCTAGAGGCACCAGAACATCACACTTATCAGTAGTAAGGCCCTCAATCAGCTGTCTGAATTCACCTAGAGGCACCAGAACATCACATTCATCAGTAGTAACGTCCTCAATCAGCTGTCTGAATTCACCTAGAGGCACCAGAACATCACATTTAAGAACATGTTGAAGATTATTCCACAAATAAGGTGCAAGAGAACCTAAAAGCTGATTTGCCTAACTCGGTAGAGACCAAAACTAATTTCCAGAGGTAACCATCCCTGAGACCATGGGTGGTGACTCGTATGTCTCAAGTTTAGTAAAGACATTACGAACAGTGGGACTTTTTGTAAAAGGGCTTTATGAATGAAAACATAGCACTGTATCAACCTACGTGACATCAAAGAGGGCCAACCAGCTTTCTAGTAGAGAACGCAGGGATGAATACTCAAAATGTAGCCTGTAATAAGTCACATTGCGCTATCTTCGGCACAACAGCGGAGCAAAGCAGTCCAAAACGTAGAGGTGCCGGACCGTGGTCAGTATGCTTTTTAAGAGACCGCATCTCCATCTGTCCAGATATTTGTAAGCACTGACACGATCAACACCCGAAGTACATATGTTTAAATCATCAAAGTTATTTTTATGAGCTCTAGAGAACAACATATACTTAGTTTTACCTGCATTCAATGCTAATTTCAGGTCAAGTTTTTCTGTAATACAATGAAGGCAGGCTGTAGTTCAAAAGAGCCTAGTCAATAGTGGGGGCAATAGCAAGAGTATCATCGACATAGTAGTGCAGGTTAATGTTTTTTACAGACAAGTCGATATTGTTTATTTTATATATATAATTATTATATACAGTACCAGTCAAACGTTTGGACACCTATTTATTCAAGGGTTTTTATTTTGTACTATGTTCTATATTGTATAATAACAGTGAAGACATCAGAACTATGAAATAACACATGGAATCATGTAGTAACCAAGAAAGTGTTCAACAAATCAAAATATATTTTTAGATTCTTCAAAGTAGCCACTTTTTGCCTTGATGACAGCTTTGCACACTCTTGGAATTCTCTCAACCAGCTTCACCTGGAATTATTTTCCAACAGTCTTGAAGGAGTCCTCAATTGGGTTGAGGTCAGGTGATTGTGGAGGCCAGGTCATCCTTCTTGACCATTGTCGACTCAGACCTCCTTCTCGTGACTATTTGCAGTTGGACTGGATAGGCTACAATGATAAGCAGACTATTAGCACTGTCTGTGCTGTGATGGCCCTGAATTTTCCCTTTTTCCCTTTAATTCCCTTTAATTCCCAATTAAATAGCCAGCATCAGCTGCGCAAAAGTGGGGTTGTGATGGAGACGTGAATGAGGATGTGTTCAACCCTCAGTTCCGAAGCTTCTCTTTTACCCAGGATCGGATCCACTCTTTGCGTCCGTGGACTACACCTCTCCGCTCTTACACCTCTCCGCTCTTCGTGGCCTTTCTCCGCTGGAGATCTGTTGGCGGATTGGATTGTCTGACTGACCGACTGACTAACTACAACCTTTTTGTATACGGTATTTCATTTGTTTTGATGTGAGGTATACTGTGATGATTTATGTAGTTAGTTGTAGTTGAGGACTTAGTAAGAGTTGATACGCTTTAAAGTTCTGTGGTAAAATTAGTGTTATATTGATTGCATGTTTAATACTGGGTTTACGCTACACTGAATGAACGGACAAACATTGCGTGACAGAAGTCACTTGAGTTCCCTGAACTCTACTGGGCAGGACTCTTTTTAGGCCCGAGGTACAGGACATTTCTGGAGGAACCAGAACTCATTGTGTTATATTATTATATGTGTGTGTAATCATTGACGTTGTTAATACAACCCACGCAAAAGAATATAGTTGTTTTTGAAGTTCTTTGCAATGTTTTAAGGGTTTATGAAAAGTTTATTTCCATCCTGACTTTTACATAAGTCCTTTGTATTGGTGTAGACATGACGGACCAGATGGGACTCATTCCCTCCCAAACCAAAAGGAGAAACCAATGTTTTCTCTGGTAGGCACAACCTACCTGGCACCCCTATAAATAATAACCTCAAGTCAAAACCGTTACAGTGCGCAGCAGCGATGGGTTCTGTTCTCTAGCAGTGGAAAAGACGCCCCACACCTGGCACATGCAGCATACATCAGCTGGTGAGCAAGCAATGAGTGTTGACAGGCAGGCTCGTCTGAAACCACCAGTCACCAGCCTGCTCTTTAGCTTTGCCTGATTAAGAAACACAAACTGCTTTATGAAATGTAAAACAACACTAGTGTGGAGTTTAGTAGTAAACAACAGTCTAGTTATTTGTCTCTCTCTCCCCTTGAGGACAGAGAAATAGGCTGTCTTTGAATTTGTTGTCTCGCTCCGACCTCTCTCTTTCCCCCCTGCATCCCATAGCCAAGTTCTGACAAGTCTCAGATTAACCGAAAATTACTGACTGAAGTATGTCGGGAATTTTCTGTTATTTTGCTCCATAACGTTCCTGTAGATTTAAAACCATGATTTGGTCAACACCAGTAAAAGTATGTGGAGCGTTGATGATGCCTGCTATGAAAGTATCAGCCTTGTCACTGTTTAACTGTCAGCTGCTGTGTGAGTGAGCCACTCTCACTCCCTCTCCCCATTGTGCTCACAGAGGAGGGAGAGATTGCATTATGAGAAGAAACAAGCGTATGACCTTTGCTCAAATGCAATTGTGGGGAAAAATACAGTTTTCAAAGCAACTACTGTTGTTCTAGTTACAGAGAGCTTTCTGTGAGTGCCACTTCACAACCGGAGTAGGCTGTAGCCTAGTGTGGTTTTGATGCATCCGCAGAGTGGGGCAGTGAGTAGGTAACCTAGGACTATTGTTGGAAAGTCTTTGTGGACATAAGCCTACATTTTACTGATTTAGATTCATCAATTAGCCATCGTGGCTATATAGGAACATAGCTAATTGTTTTGAGTTCCCACTTCCTCAGGTAGTGTATAATATAGCCTACAGGCCAATATGCACAAAGATGGCGGCAAATTCTCTGAAGAGCAAAAAACAAATTCGGATAATTCTGGATCCTATTTTGACAGGTTGCACATCAATATAAATCAGCAATTCCTGGATATGTTAGATGAAATAGCTTACTTTTTTAATCATAGTTTACCATCTTAGTTTCATAGGCTACCATCTTAGTTTCATAGGTTACCATCTTAGTTTCATAGGCTACCATCTTAGTTTCATAGGCTACCATCTTAGTTTCATAGGCTACCATCTTAGTTTCATAGGCTACCATCTTAGTTTCATAGGCTACCATCTTAGTTTCATAGGCTACCATCTTAGTTTCATAGGCTACCATCTTAGTTTCATAGGCTACCATCTTAGTTGTCCTAAACATATCTGGAAGAAAATTGTAGCTGTCCATTAACTTTGTTGTTATATTTATTGTTATTCATTGCTATATAAAATTATTATATATATTGCGCTAATTTCTCTAATGTGGACATTTTTCTATTTATTATACTGAACAAAAATATAAACGCAACAATTTCAAAGATTTTACTGCGTTACAGTTCATAAGAAAATCAGTCAATTGAAATAAATTTTAGGCCCTCATCTACGGATTTCACATGACTGGGCAGGAGTACACAGAGGGCATAGGTCCACCCACTTGGCAGCCAGGCCCACCCACTAGGGAGCAATCAGAATTTGTTTTTCCCCGCAAAAGGGCTTTATTGAAGAGCAAAATAATCCTCAGTACTGATATGGAGGTCCTGAGCTGGCGTGTTTACACATGGTCTGCGTTTGTGAGGCCGATTTGGACGTACTGCCAAATTCTCTAAAACGACGTTGGAGGCAGTTTATGGTAGAGAATTTAACATGACATTTTCTGGCAACAGCTCTGGTGGACATTCCTGCAGTCAGCATGTCAATTGCACACTCCCTCAACTTGAGGCAACTGCACATTTTATTTTCCCCAGCACAAGGTGCACCTGTGTAATGATTATGCTGTTTAATCAGCTTTTTGATATGTCACACCTGTCGGGTGGATGGATTATCTTGGCAAAGGAGAAATGCTGACTAACAGGGATGTAAACAAAATAGAGAGAAATAAGCTTTTTGTGCGTATGGAACATTTTGGGGATATTTTATTTCAGCTCATGAAACATGGGACCAACACTTTACATGTTATGTTTATTTTTGTTCAGGATATATTTTGCAAGCTCTCATTTTCACCACAAAACTGACTTATTACACATCCTTTTTTATTTTTTTATTTTATTTTTTTTACTTCAGAGTGGTGATTTTAATGGAAACCGTTATCGTCCCCACGATGACCCTAAATTGTTTTCTTTAAACAAATTCATATCTTTGGTTAAGTACCGTTGATTTTTCATATGCGACTCTCCATGGCAGCGCTGTTGTCATTTTCAAACCCAAATGACAAAAGGGAACATCAGGTCATTATAAAAGTAGTTGGCCACAAACAAATAGTCGGATTTGAGTCATGCTATCAGTCAAATGAGAGCCAACACCTGTCCCTATTTAGAACTACTAGTGGAGAGATGATTTGTTGACATTTTCCCGTCTCAAAAGTGTTGCGTTTCTTTTTTCGTATTGACCATATGCTGTAAAAATTGTCCCAGAAGGAGACGACCACTACAGGTGGTGTAGTGTGTATATATTTAGTATACCCAAGCTCTTTGTGGTTTGTCTGTTTTTAAAAGAGTAGCAGCCTATTTCAGTACTTGACAGGTAGTCATCTGAACACAAGTGAGACAACTGTATGTGTAGTCCATTTTTATGTCACGTTTTCAAATGATAACCTATTTCAGTATATTGATTATGAATTTGGTGTTTTGACACTGGGCTATAAATTCGAGTTACGTTTTATGAAAATAACTGATTTCAACAGGGTTCTAGTTAACCATGAAAGTGCCAATGGGTCAAAATGTTGTCATTTTGAAACCCTTTTATTTTATCCTTCTGAAATTGCAGGACTTTTCCGGAACTAGTTACCACAAACAAAACACTATGTACCATGTCTGTTAGTATGGAGGAATGAAAGATGATCTCTCTGTATAGTAGTGGCGTGGGGCCGAGTTGAAAGTATGGACTCCACAGTAAACCACATTTGGCACAGAGGTAGATGCTGTATAGAGGTGGAGGTGGAGGTAGATGCTGTATACAGGTGGAGGTGGAGGTAGATGCTGTATAGAGGTGGAGGTAGATGCTGTATAGAGGTGGAGGTAGATGCTGTATAGAGGTGGAGGTAGATGCTGTATAGAGGTGGAGGTAGATGCTGTATAGAGGTGGAGGTAGATGCTGTATAGAGGTGGAGGTAGATGCTGTATAGAGGTGGAGGTAGATGCTGTATAGAGGTGGAGGTGGAGGTAGATGCTGTATAGAGGTGGAGGTGGAGGTAGGTAAAGAGTGGAAAAGTATTTCCCACTTTCTCATTTTGTTCTACTTTTGCTTATTTTTGATACTGAATGTTATCAGATCTTCAACACAGAACTTAATATTAGATAAAGAGAACCTGAGTGAACAAATATCACAACAATGACATACATATTTCATAAACAAAGTTATGCAACACCCAATGCCTCTGTGGTTTTCTTCTTCTTTTCTCCCCCTTACGCTCAATGACTTGGTTGTTCCACCTTTAGCTGAAATGACTCCAACCAAACACTTCCTGTAGCTGTTGATCAGTCTCTCATGTCGCTGTGGAGGAACTTTTGCCCACTTTTCCATGCAGAACTTTTAAGTTGTTTTTTTTCAAGCATGAACTGCTCGTTTCAAGTCCTGCCACAACATCTCAATTGGGATTAGGTCTGGACTTTGACTAGGCCATTCCAAAACATCAAATGTGTTGCTTTTTTGTCATTTTCATGTAGACTTGATTGAGTGTTTTGGATTATTGTCTTGCTGCACTTCAGCTCACAGACAGATGGCCTGATATTCTCCTATAGAATTCTCTGTTACAGACCAGAATTCATGGTTCCTTTTATTAAGGCAAGTTGTCCAGGTCCTGAGGCAGAAAAGCATCCTAAACCATCACACTACCTCCACCATGCTGACCCCAAACCACCACACTACCACCACCATGCTGACCCCAAACCATCACACTACCACCACCATGCTGACCCCAAACCATCACACTACCTCCACCATGCTGACCCCAAACCATCACACTACCTCCACCATGCTGACTCCAAACCATCACACTACCTCCACCATGCTGACCCCAAACCATCACACTACCTCCACCATGCTGACCCCAAACCATCACACTACCTCCACCATGCTGACCCCAAACCATCACACTACCACCACCATGCTGACCCCAAACCATCACACTACCTCCACCATGCTGAACCCAAACCATCACACTACCACCACCATGCTGAACCCAAACCATCACACTACCACCACCATGCTGACCCCAAACCATCACACTACCACCACCATGCTGAACCCAAACCATCACACTACCTCCACCATGCTGAACCCAAACCATCACACTACCACCACCATGCTGACCCCAAACCATCACACTACCACCACCATGCTGAACCCAAACCATCACACTACCACCACCATGCTGACCCCAAACCATCACACTACCACCACCATGCTGAACCCAAACCATCACACTACCACCACCATGCTGACCCCAAACCATCACACTACCACCACCATGCTGACCCCAAACCATCACACTACCACCACCATGCTGACCCCAAACCATCACACTACCACCACCATGCTGACCCCAAACCATCACACTACCACCACCATGCTGACCCCAAACCATCACACTACCACCACCATGCTGACCCCAAACCATCACACTACCACCACCATGCTGACTCCAAACCATCACACTACCACCACCATGCTGAACCCAAACCATCACACTACCACCACCATGCTGACCCCAAACCATCACACTACCACCACCATGCTGACTCCAAACCATCACACTACCACCACCATGCTGACCCCAAACCATCACACTACCACCACCATGCTGACTCCAAACCATCACACTACCACCACCATGCTGAACCCAAACCATCACACTACCACCACCATGCTGACCCCAAACCATCACACTACCACCACCATGCTGACCCCAAACCATCACACTACCACCACCATGCTGAACCCAAACCATCACACTACCACCACCATGCTGAACCCAAACCATCACACTACCACCACCATGCTGACCCCAAACCATCACACTACCTCCACCATGCTGACCCCAAACCATCACACTACCACCACCATGCTGAACCCAAACCATCACACTACCACCACCATGCTGACCCCAAACCATCACACTACCTCCACCATGCTGACCCCAAACCATCACACTACCACCACCATGCTGAACCCAAACCATCACACTACCACCACCATGCTGAACCCAAACCATCACACTACCTCCACCATGCTGAACCCAAACCATCACACTACCACCACCATGCTGAACCCAAACCATCACACTACCACCACCATGCTGAACCCAAACCATCACACTACCACCACCATGCTGAACCCAAACCATCACACTACTACCACCACCATGCTGACCCCAAACCATCACACTACCTCCACCATGCTGAACCCAAACCATCACACTACCTCCACCATGCTGAACCCAAACCATCACACTACCTCCACCATGCTGAACCCAAACCATCACACTACCACCACCATGCTGAACCCAAACCATCACACTACCTCCACCATGCTGAACCCAAACCATCACACTACCACCACCATGCTGAACCCAAACCATCACACTACCTCCACCATGCTGAACCCAAACCATCACACTACCTCCACCATGCTGAACCCAAACCATCACACTACCTCCACCATGCTGAACCCAAACCATCACACTACCACCACCATGCTGAACCCAAACCATCACACTACCACCACCATGCTGAACCCAAACCATCACACTACCACCACCATGCTGAACCCAAACCATCACACTACCTCCACCATGCTGAACCCAAACCATCACACTACCACCACCATGCTGAACCCAAACCATCACACTACCACCACCATGCTGACCCCAAACCATCACACTACCTCCACCATGCTGACCCCAAACCATCACACTACCTCCACCATGCTGACCCCAAACCATCACACTACCTCCACCATGCTGACCCCAAACCATCACACTACCACCACCATGCTGAACCCAAACCATCACACTACCTCCACCATGCTGAACCCAAACCATCACACTACCACCACCATGCTGACCCCAAACCATCACACTACCACCACCATGCTGACCCCAAACCATCACACTACCACCACCATGCTGACCCCAAACCATCACACTACCACCACCATGCTTGACTGTTGGTATAAGGTTCTTAATGTGGAATGCAGTGTTTGGTTTCGGCCAGGCATAATGGGACTCATTTCGTCCAAAAAGTTATACTTTGACTGATCTGTCCATAGAACATTCCTCCAATAGTTTTGACGACCATCCAGGAGCTTCAAGGTGCTTTTTGGCAAACTTGAGTCAACTTTCTGGAGGACATGGGTCCCATTTATGTCTGGTGAAAACCAAACATTGCCTTCCACACTAAGAACCTCATACCAACAGTCAAGCGTGGTGATGGTAGAGCACGGATTTTGCAACGTCAGGATAGTGGGTTCAATTCCTGGGACTAACCATACTTCAAATGGATGCAGTCACTTCTATAAGCCAATAAGGCGCTTTGGATAAAAGCATCTGCTAAATGGCATGTAATATTACTAGGTGCCCATGATAGACATTGTTGCCTGTTTGAATCATGTTTGAATCATGTCTGTAAGTATAACACAACTTATGTAGCAGGCGAAACCCCGAGGACAAACCATTCAAATTTTTTGTTGTTGTTGAGGGCACACTTTTCAATTAGTTTTCATTGGGAATACAGATTTCTAAGGGACCTCTTGCAGTTCCTACCGCTTCCACTGGATGTCACGAGTCTTTAGAAAATGGTTGAGGTTTTTCCTTTGTGGAATGAAGAAGTAGCCCTGTTCAAAACGAGGGTCACTTCAAGTGTACTGTTAGAGGCGCGTGGCGTGACCAGAAAGGTAGCGTCAGTTTGTTTTCTTCCTGTATTGAACACAGATCATCCCGTCTTCAATTTTATCGATTATATACTTCAAACAACTTTTGTAATACATTTTTTTAAAGTGTTTTGGGAAAGTTTACAGGTAACTTTTGAGATATTTTGTAGTCACATTGCGTAAGTTGGAACCGTTTTTTTTCTGGATCAAACGCGCCAAATAAATGGACATTTTGGATATATATCGACAGAATTAATCAAACAAAAGGACCATTTGTAATGTTTATGGGACATATTGGAGTACCAACAATAGAAGCTTGTCAAAGGTAAGGCATGAATTATATTTTTATTTCTGTGTTTTGCAGGGTTGAAATATGTTCACTCTTTGTCTACTATGGTGCTACCCTCAGATAATAGCATCGTTTGCTTTCGCCGAAAAGCCTTTTTGAAATCTGACATGTTGGCTGGATTCACAACACGTGTAGTGTAGCTTTAATTTGTTATCTTACATGTGTGATTTCATGAAAGTTAGATTTTTATAGTAAATTATTTGAATTTGGTGCTCTGCATTTTTTGCTTAACCTCTCTGGGATATGTGGGATGCTAGCGTCCCACCTGGCCAAAAGCCAGGGAAAATATGGTAAAAAGCCACTGAACGTGCCCCAAAACGTGCTTCGGGTTTATTGGTTTTGATAATAGTCCAGAAATCTTGCCCAGCCAACTATAGTGGATCCATTTTGTAAACAGTCACAGCAGGCAGGATGCAAACAGGGAGCTAGTTTACCACGAGAGTCGCCGCGCCGCTCTGTGTGCGTCACTGTGTGTGTTCTGCCTCCATTATGGTGCGATTTCTAGCGCCACCTGCTGAATGTTTGTTCTACTACACCTCGTTAACTGCATGCATTCTATGGTACTTTCTTCTGTGCTCCATTGGGACCAGGTGACCACATTTCATCACAGGAACATGTACTCCGGGGTATCTCTAGCCATCCTTGTGGTGTCTGCCTGCCAAAGCATTGTCTGTAAGTCTAACACGTTGTCTGTATGTTCATCTTGCTATATCAGAAGTTATTTTCTACAGAGGATGTTGTTGTTTGGGTTTTATGTCAGTTGTTTTGCTGAGTAGCAGCTTGCCTAATAAATCGGACTGTGATACCAGTTCTTGGGATTCAGTCTGAAATAACAAAGCACTGCAAAACTGTGGAAAGTTTCCTTTTTCAAGACAGAATGTTGAATATAATTACATTTTGAACTTACTCTACCGGTTGTCTGTGCAGTTGGTCCTTCAGTTGGTTAAAATTTGAAACGAAATGTCCACAGGAAAGTATTATTTACCAAACTTAGAGCAAGGAACTGGAGTTGACATTTCTATGACCTGACACATGCTCAAAACCATGTAATCGCCTGCAAGACTGCGGGTGGTATGCATCGCCTGCAATACTGTGGGTGGTATGCATCGCCTGCAATACTGTGGGTGGTATGCATCGCCTGCGTGTATCATTGTCTTGTGCACGAGCAAACAAATCTTCATTGCCACACACAGAGACCTGAGTTTTGAAGTCTGTTTAATTATGCTTTCCTGTGGATATTTTGTCTCAAATTTCAACCCACTGAAGGACAAACCCCACAAACAATCGGCAGAATGAGTTCAAATGTAATTTAAAGCAACCTTCATAACAGACAAGGGACACAAAACCTATGTAATTGTGCTGTAACTTTGCATAGCCACAGCGGGACGATCTGGCACATAGAATCACGTGCTAAATGTGATCTCTTCATGCCTTACGCAAGCATACAGGTCTATGATCTCTTCATGCCTTACGCAAGCATACAGGTCTATGTGATCTCTTCATGCCTTACGCAAGCATACAGGTCTATGATCTCTTCATGCCTTACGCAAGCATACAGGTCTATGATCTCTTCATGCCTTACGCAAGCATACAGGTCTATGTGATCTCTTCATGCCTTACGCAAGCATACAGGTCTATGATCTCTTCATGCCTTACGCAAGCATACAGGTCTATGTGATCTCTTCATGCCTTACGCAAGCATACAGGTCTATGATCTCTTCATGCCTTACGCAAGCATACAGGTCTATGTGATCTCTTCATGCCTTACGCAAGCATACAGGTCTATGTGATCTCTTCATGCCTTACGCAAGCATACAGGTCTATGTGATCTCTTCATGCCTTACGCAAGCATACAGGTCTATGTGATCTCTTCATGCCTTACGCAAGCATACAGGTCTATGTGATCTCTTCATGCCTTACGCAAGCATACAGGTCTATGTGATCTCTTCATGCCTTACGCAAGCATACAGGTCTATGTGATCTCTTCATGCCTTACGCAAGCATACAGGTCTATTTGGGCAGTGTTTGAATTTAGAACATTGTTCATTTCAATATGCTTATTGGATACAGCTTTTACCTAAGCATTCTACTATACGTTATGTTGCACCATGGGTAATGTCTGAACTATATGTTCATTGGATACAGCTTTTACTTAAGCATTCTACTATACGTTATGTTGCACCATGGGTAATGTCTGAACTATATGTTCATTGGATACAGCTTTTACTTAAGCATTCTACTATACGTTATGTTGCACCATGGGTAATGTCTGAACTATATGTTCATTGGATACAGCTTTTACTTAAGCATTCTACTATACGTTATGTTGCACCATGGGTAATGTCTGAACTATATGTTCATTGTATTATTCTGTATTCTTTGAAGTTTCACACCATTTCATTAAATACTGGAGGTCTGGAGAAAGCCTAATCCTGACTCTTGACATGGTTTTTGAATGGAGTTTAGCTGTCTGTCTAATTACGGTTGAACACAGCCCGAGGAGGACAGTACAGTGTGTGTGGGGTGATCATTTTGTGATAATCAAAAGTGAAATTAGCCACAGAAGGTGGAAAAACTGCAGCGTTTGCATTGGGTTAAGGCTAGGGACGTCCCTAGGAGTCGATAGCGCTAACATACAGGCAGTCCAATTCAGATTTCATTATTCTTTTTTAAACTTATTGGTGTTTTGACCAATCACTGCACATTTTTCCACATCAGATCTTTTTCAGAGCTGATCAGATTGGTCACAGACTGCCTGTGTAAACGCAGCTAACAGCCTGAAAGAGTAATTAATTATTTTCCCAAGTCTGATTTGGAGCCCACCCACCATTGCATTCATGTTTAAAACATCTACTTAACTGTTACTTTTTTTTATTGAACATCACTATCAACATTAGCGTATTAGCAGAGAAAAGGAGCGATGTTGTTTTCCCCCTGGCACTACACCGCTGACTCAAATGACCAAAGCTTGATAAGGAGTTGGGTATTTGAATCAGCTGGGTAGTGCAAAAACCAAAACGTTCACCAAGAACCCTGTTCTATTGTAATCCCTTCATTACAGCACAGGAAACCAAAGCACTGTTCATGATTTCCCTCCTGGTTATTTCCTAGAAGGGGGATCAACTAGGATTATACATAGATTATGCCAAACATTCATTACAAATAAACCATGAAGCGCTCTCAGGAGCCAAATGTTCATTCAGCCATTTAACCAAGTCAAACACCATGAAGCGCTCTCAGGAGCCAAATGTTCATTCAGCCATTTAACCAAGTCAAACACCATGAAGCGCTCTCAGGAGCCAAATGTTCATTCAGCCATTTAACCAATTCAGTTCCATTCACTTAGATGTGCATCTACTTCCTGTAGTACCGTGAGGTTTGTGAAAGTGTGATCCATCTTCAATTTATCTAGATGTAATATACATTTAGAGTGCTTAAAGTATACATTTTATTTTATTTTTTTATTTTTTTAAACAACCAAATCTCTATTATTGATGTAAGTCTCATGTTATAGAAGTGTCCAGACACTTTTAATTAAATTTTTCTTCCCATTTCCGTGCAGTACGGGGGCTCTGAGAGAACATATAAACACCCCGTCCTTTTAGAAACGGAAACGCTCTCAGTATAGTGATGCAGACCTTAAGATGTTATACACATGAAATGATCTTTCTGAACTTTATCCGCAGCATTATAGTCCTAAGCTTTCCGCTATCCAGCAGTTCCATTCTCCGTGTAGCCTGCTGCTAGAATGACAGAGGGGTATCGCTCGAGTCTCTTGAAAACCAAGTGAAATCACAAAAAAAGGTGTTTGGATGCTTCTATAACATGCCATTACATCAAAAATAGAGATCTGGTTGTAAACAAACCAATTCTCCTTTAAGTTGGCAGTAATGAATAAACTGGTTTGGTTTATATATATTTTTTCTCCCTTTTTAGATGGTGTCTGCACCACGGCGGACTGCACTCAGGCAGGTAAATATGCATACATACATGCATACATACATACATACATACATACATGCATACATACATGCATACATACATACATGCATACATACATGCATACATACATACATGCATACATACATACATGCATACATACAGGTAGAATATGAGCTGTATTTGTCTGTGTGCAGCGTCTCGTCTGATAGAGAACATGGATGCCAATGTGGACCCGTGTGACAACTTCTACCAGTACGCCTGTGGAGGCTGGTTGAAGAAGAACATCATCCCAGAGACCAGCTCCCGATACAGCACCTTCGACATCCTACAAGACGAACTGGAGGTGGTCCTCAAAGGTTTGAAAGTCTTGTAGCATGGCGCAGTTTGGATTCAGTGAGTTCTCCAGGGAGGTGTGAGGACTGGGTGTGGCTCTGTTGGTCAGGGAGGCAGGAGTGAGAGGGGGCTGGGTGTGGATCTGTTGGTCAGGGAGGCAGGAGTGAGAGGGGGCTGGGTGTGGATCTGTTGGCCATGGAGGTAGGAGTGAGAGGGGGCTGGGTGTGGATCTGTTGGCCAGGGAGGTAGGAGTGAGAGGGGGATGGGTGTGGATCTGTTGGCCATGGAGGTAGGAGTGAGAGGGGGCTGGGTGTGGATCTGTTGGCCAGGGAGGTAGGAGTGAGAGGGGGCTGGGTGTGGATCTGTTGGCCATGGAGGTAGGAGTGAGAGGGGGCTGGGTGTGGATCTGTTGGCCAGGGAGGTAGGAGTGAGAGGGGGCTGGGTGTGGATCTGTTGGCCAGGGAGGTAGGAGTGAGAGGGGGCTGGGTGTGGATCTGTTGGCCAGGGAGGTAGGAGTGAGAGAGGGCTGGGTGTGGATCTGTTGGCCAGGGAGGTAGGAGTGAGAGGGGCTGGGTGTGGATCTGTTGGCCAGGGAGGTAGGAGTGACAGGGGGCTGGGTGTGGATCTGTTGGTCAAGGGGTAGGAGTGAGAGGGGGCTGGGTGTGGATCTGTTGGTCAAGGGGGTAGGAGTGAGAGGGGGCTGGGTGTGGATCTGTTGGTCAGGGAGGTAGAGGTGGTGGCTGGGGTTTGTGTGGTTGGGGGATTTGCTGGGGTTACAGCAGCTTGTCCTTCAGGGAAAAACAGGGGCTCTAGGAATAGTCACTGTGGTTAATGGTGTCATCTATCTGCAGCATTTACTGCCAACGCAGGAACACACATATATATATATATATATATATTTAAGTGCATAGAGGACAAAGTGTCATCTGATGAAATCCCGACCTTAGAATAGTTGGATGCGTTAACACCATCTGGTTAGCACCATCTTGACAGTAGATTGACAGGAAGGCTTCCCTTACACCTGAAGGATTGGGTGGTGGTGGTGGGGGCTCGGCGGTCTGTCTGATTACATTGGATAAATGTATGTCCCTGCACGTGTGCCAAGTCAAATTGTAAACTCGGCAAAAAAAGAAACGTCCCTTTTTCAGGACCCTGTCTTTCAAAGATAAGTCGTAAAAATCAAAATAACTTCACGTCTTCATTGTAAAGGGTTTAAACACGGTTTCCCATGCTTTTTAATGAACCATAAACAATTAATAAACATGTACCTCTGGAACGGTCGTTAAGACACTAACAGCTTACAGACAGTAGGCAATTAAGGTCACAGTTGTGAAAACTTAGGACACTAAAGAGGCCTTTCTACGGACTGAAAAACAAAAAGATTCCCAGGGTCCCTGCTCATCTGCGTGAATGTGCCTTAGGCATGCTGCAAGGAAGCATGAGGACTGCAGATGTGGCCATGGCAATAAATAGCCATTTCTGTACTTTGAGACACCTAAGACAGCGCTACAGGAGGGACAGCTGATCGTCCTCGCAGTGGCAGACCACGTGTAACAACACCTGCACAGAATTGGTACATCCGAACATCACACCTGCGGGACAAGTACAGGATGGCAACAACAACTGCCCGAGTTACACCAGGAACGCTCAGACTGTCCACAATAGGCTGGACTGAGGACTTGCAGGCCTGTGTTAAGGCAGATCCTCACCAGACATCACCGGCAACAACGTCGTCTATGGGCACAAACCCACCATCGCTGGACCAGACAGGACTGGCAAAAAGTGCTCTTCACTGACGAGTCGCGGTTTTGTCTCACCAGGGGTGATGGTCGGATTTGCGTTTATCGTCGACGGAATGAGCGTTACACCAAGGCCTGTACTCTGGAGCGGGATCGAGGTGGAGGATCCGTCATGGTCTGGGGTGGTGTGTCACCGCATCATCGGACTGAGCTTGTCATTGCAGGCAATCTCAATACTGTGCGTTACAGGGAAGACTGTGATACCCTTCCTGCAGGCTCATCCTGACATGACCCTCCAGCATGACAATGCCACCAGCCGTACTGCTTATTCTGTGCATGATTTCCTGCAAGACAGAAATGTCATTGTTCTGCCATGGCCAGTGAAGAGCAATCCCATTGAGCATGTCTGGGACCTGTTGGATCAGAGGGTGAGGGTTAAGGGTCATTTCACCCCCCCAGAAATGTCTGTGAACTTCCACGTGCCCCCCCCCCTTTGTTCAGGGACACGTTATTCAATATCTGTTAGTCACATGTCTGTGGAACTTGGTCTGTTTATGTTTCAGTTGTTGAATCTGGTCATGTTCATACAAAAATAAACTTAGTTGACAGCGAGAGGACATTTATTTTTTTGTTGATTTAATTTGTCACATTCGCCCGACCACAACACCGTGAAATGCTTACTTCCTAGCCCTTAACCAACAACACCGTGAAATGCTTACTTCCTAGCCCTTAACCAACAACACCGTGAAATGCTTACTTCCTAGCCCTTAACCAACAACACCGTGAAATGCTTACTTCCTAGCCCTTAACCAACAACACCGTGAAATGCTTACTTCCTAGCCCTTAACCAACAACACCGTGAAATGCTTACTTCCTAGCCCTTAACCAACAACACCGTGAAATGCTTACTTCCTAGCCCTTAACCAACAACACCGTGAAATGCTTACTTCCTAGCCCTTAACCAACAACACCGTGAAATGCTTACTTCCTAGCCCTTAACCAACAACACCGTGAAATGCTTACTTCCTAGCCCTTAACCAACAACACCGTGAAATGCTTACTTCCTAGCCCTTAACCAACAACACCGTGAAATGCTTACTTCCTAGCCCTTAACCAACAACACCGTGAAATGCTTACTTCCTAGCCCTTAACCAACAACACCGTGAAATGCTTACTTCCTAGCCCTTAACCAACAACACCGTGAAATGCTTACTTCCTAGCCCTTAACCAACAACACCGTGAAATGCTTACTTCCTAGCCCTTAACCAACAACACCGTGAAATGCTTACTTCCTAGCCCTTAACCAACAACACCGTGAAATGCTTACTTCCTAGCCCTTAACCAACAACACCGTGAAATGCTTACTTCCTAGCCCTTAACCAACAACACCGTGAAATGCTTACTTCCTAGCCCTTAACCAACAACACCGTGAAATGCTTACTTCCTAGCCCTTAACCAACAACACCGTGAAATGCTTACTTCCTAGCCCTTAACCAACAACACCGTGAAATGCTTACTTCCTAGCCCTTAACCAACAACACCGTGAAATGCTTACTTCCTAGCCCTTAACCAACAACACCGTGAAATGCTTACTTCCTAGCCCTTAACCAACAACACCGTGAAATGCTTACTTCCTAGCCCTTAACCAACAACACCGTGAAATGCTTACTTCCTAGCCCTTAACCAACAACACCGTGAAATGCTTACTTCCTAGCCCTTAACCAACAACACCGTGAAATGCTTACTTCCTAGCCCTTAACCAACAACACCGTGAAATGCTTACTTCCTAGCCCTTAACCACAACACCGTGAAATGCTTACTTCCTAGCCCTTAACCCACAACACCGTGAAATGCTTACTTCCTAGCCCTTAACCCACAACACCGTGAAATGCTTAACCCTTAACCCACAACACCGTGAAATGCTTACTTCCTAGCCCTTAACCAACAACACCGTGAAATGCTTACTTCCTAGCCCTTAACCAACAACACCGTGAAATGCTTACTTCCTAGCCCTTAACCAACAACACCGTGAAATGCTTACTTCCTAGCCCTTAACCAACAACACCGTGAAATGCTTACTTCCTAGCCCTTAACCAACAACACCGTGAAATGCTTACTTCCTAGCCCTTAACCAACAACACCGTGAAATGCTTACTTCCTAGCCCTTAACCAACAACACCGTGAAATGCTTACTTCCTAGCCCTTAACCAACAACACCGTGAAATGCTTACTTCCTAGCCCTTAACCAACAACACCGTGAAATGCTTACTTCCTAGCCCTTAACCAACAACACCGTGAAATGCTTACTTCCTAGCCCTTAACCAACAACACCGTGAAATGCTTACTTCCTAGCCCTTAACCAACAACACCGTGAAATGCTTACTCCTAGCCCTTAACCAACAACACCTGAAATGCTTACTTCCTTAACCAACAACACCGTGAAATGCTTACTTCCTAGCCCTTAACCAACAACACCGTGAAATGCTTACTTCCTAGCCCTTAACCAACAACACCGTGAAATGCTTACTTCCTAGCCCTTAACCAACAACACCGTGAAATGCTTACTTCCTAGCCCTTAACCAACAACACCGTGAAATGCTTACTTCCTAGCCCTTAACCAACAACACCGTGAAATGCTTACTTCCTAGCCCTTAACC
This sequence comes from Oncorhynchus nerka, assembly GCF_034236695.1. NCBI lineage: Eukaryota > Metazoa > Chordata > Actinopteri > Salmoniformes > Salmonidae > Oncorhynchus > Oncorhynchus nerka. The sequence continues at coordinate 11,477,291 of NC_088406.1, forward strand.
AACAACACCGTGAAATGCTTACTTCCTAGCCCTTAACCAACAACACCGTGAAATGCTTACTTCCTAGCCCTTAACCAACAACACCGTGAAATGCTTACTTCCTAGCCCTTAACCAACAACACCGTGAAATGCTTACTTCCTAGCCCTTAACCAACAACACCGTGAAATGCTTACTTCCTAGCCCTTAACCAACAACACCGTGAAATGCTTACTTCCTAGCCCTTAACCAACAACACCGTGAAATGCTTACTTCCTAGCCCTTAACCAACAACACCGTGAAATGCTTACTTCCTAGCCCTTAACCAACAACACCGTGAAATGCTTACTTCCTAGCCCTTAACCAACAACACCGTGAAATGCTTACTTCCTAGCCCTTAACCAACAACACCGTGAAATGCTTACTTCCTAGCCCTTAACCAACAACACCGTGAAATGCTTACTTCCTAGCCCTTAACCAACAACACCGTGAAATGCTTACTTCCTAGCCCTTAACCAACAACACCGTGAAATGCTTACTTCCTAGCCCTTAACCAACAACACCGTGAAATGCTTACTTCCTAGCCCTTAACCAACAACACCGTGAAATGCTTACTTCCTAGCCCTTAACCAACAACACCGTGAAATGCTTACTTCCTAGCCCTTAACCCACAACACCGTGAAATGCTTACTTCCTAGCCCTTAACCCACAACACCGTGAAATGCTTACTTCCTAGCCCTTAACCCACAACACCGTGAAATGCTTACTTCCTAGCCCTTAACCCACAACACCGTGAAATGCTTACTTCCTAGCCCTTAACCCACAACACGTGAAAACAGCCCTTAACCCACAACCGTGAAATGCTTACTTCCTAGCCCTTAACCCACAACACCGTGAAATGCTTACTTCCTAGCCCTTAACCAACAACACCGTGAAATGCTTACTTCCTAGCCCTTAACCCACAACACCGTGAAATGCTTACTTCCTAGCCCTTAACCCACAACACCGTGAAATGCTTACTTCCTAGCCCTTAACCCACAACACCGTGAAATGCTTACTTCCTAGCCCTTAACCAACAACACCGTGAAATGCTTACTTCCTAGCCCTTAACCAACAACACCGTGAAATGCTTACTTCCTAGCCCTTAACCAACAACACCGTGAAATGCTTACTTCCTAGCCCTTAACCAACAACACCGTGAAATGCTTACTTCCTAGCCCTTAACCAACAACACCGTGAAATGCTTACTTCCTAGCCCTTAACCAACAACACCGTGAAATGCTTACTTCCTAGCCCTTAACCAACAACACCGTGAAATGCTTACTTCCTAGCCCTTAACCAACAACACCGTGAAATGCTTACTTCCTAGCCCTTAACCAACAACACCGTGAAATGCTTACTTCCTAGCCCTTAACCAACAACACCGTGAAATGCTTACTTCCTAGCCCTTAACCAACAACACCGTGAAATGCTTACTTCCTAGCCCTTAACCAACAACACCGTGAAATGCTTACTTCCTAGCCCTTAACCAACAACACCGTGAAATGCTTACTTCCTAGCCCTTAACCAACAACACCGTGAAATGCTTACTTCCTAGCCCTTAACCAACAACACCGTGAAATGCTTACTTCCTAGCCCTTAACCAACAACACCGTGAAATGCTTACTTCCTAGCCCTTAACCAACAACACCGTGAAATGCTTACTTCCTAGCCCTTAACCAACAACACCGTGAAATGCTTACTTCCTAGCCCTTAACCAACAACACCGTGAAATGCTTACTTCCTAGCCCTTAACCAACAACACCGTGAAATGCTTACTTCCTAGCCCTTAACCAACAACACCGTGAAATGCTTACTTCCTAGCCCTTAACCAACAACACCGTGAAATGCTTACTTCCTAGCCCTTAACCAACAACACCGTGAAATGCTTACTTCCTAGCCCTTAACCAACAACACCGTGAAATGCTTACTTCCTAGCCCTTAACCAACAACACCGTGAAATGCTTACTTCCTAGCCCTTAACCAACAACACCGTGAAATGCTTACTTCCTAGCCCTTAACCAACAACACCGTGAAATGCTTACTTCCTAGCCCTTAACCAACAACACCGTGAAATGCTTACTTCCTAGCCCTTAACCAACAACACCGTGAAATGCTTACTTCCTAGCCCTTAACCAACAACACCGTGAAATGCTTACTTCCTAGCCCTTAACCAACAACACCGTGAAATGCTTACTTCCTAGCCCTTAACCAACAACACCGTGAAATGCTTACTTCCTAGCCCTTAACCAACAACACCGTGAAATGCTTACTTCCTAGCCCTTAACCAACAACACCGTGAAATGCTTACTTCCTAGCCCTTAACCAACAACACCGTGAAATGCTTACTTCCTAGCCCTTAACCAACAACACCGTGAAATGCTTACTTCCTAGCCCTTAACCAACAACACCGTGAAATGCTTACTTCCTAGCCCTTAACCAACAACACCGTGAAATGCTTACTTCCTAGCCCTTAACCAACAACACCGTGAAATGCTTACTTCCTAGCCCTTAACCAACAACACCGTGAAATGCTTACTTCCTAGCCCTTAACCAACAACACCGTGAAATGCTTACTTCCTAGCCCTTAACCAACAACACCGTGAAATGCTTACTTCCTAGCCCTTAACCAACAACACCGTGAAATGCTTACTTCCTAGCCCTTAACCAACAACACCGTGAAATGCTTACTTCCTAGCCCTTAACCAACAACACCGTGAAATGCTTACTTCCTAGCCCTTAACCAACAACACCGTGAAATGCTTACTTCCTAGCCCTTAACCAACAACACCGTGAAATGCTTACTTCCTAGCCCTTAACCAACAACACCGTGAAATGCTTACTTCCTAGCCCTTAACCAACAACACCGTGAAATGCTTACTTCCTAGCCCTTAACCAACAACACCGTGAAATGCTTACTTCCTAGCCCTTAACCAACAACACCGTGAAATGCTTACTTCCTAGCCCTTAACCAACAACACCGTGAAATGCTTACTTCCTAGCCCTTAACCAACAACACCGTGAAATGCTTACTTCCTAGCCCTTAACCAACAACACCGTGAAATGCTTACTTCCTAGCCCTTAACCAACAACACCGTGAAATGCTTACTTCCTAGCCCTTAACCAACAACACCGTGAAATGCTTACTTCCTAGCCCTTAACCAACAACACCGTGAAATGCTTACTTCCTAGCCCTTAACCAACAACACCGTGAAATGCTTACTTCCTAGCCCTTAACCAACAACACCGTGAAATGCTTACTTCCTAGCCCTTAACCAACAACACCGTGAAATGCTTACTTCCTAGCCCTTAACCAACAACACCGTGAAATGCTTACTTCCTAGCCCTTAACCAACAACACCGTGAAATGCTTACTTCCTAGCCCTTAACCAACAACACCGTGAAATGCTTACTTCCTAGCCCTTAACCAACAACACCGTGAAATGCTTACTTCCTAGCCCTTAACCAACAACACCGTGAAATGCTTACTTCCTAGCCCTTAACCAACAATGAATATTTATTTTTATTTTTGAAGACAATATTAGCAAAAAAAGTATTATAAACTAAAGTAAGAAAATGAGTAGCACAATTAATATAATAAAGAAGCTATATACAGTAGCCTAATGGATAAGAGTGTTGGGTCGGTAACTTAAAGGTCACTGGTTCGAATCCCAAGCCCAAACATATGATGTGCCCTTGAGTAAGGCACTTAACCACAATTGCTCCTCTAAGTCTCTCTGGATAAGATTGTCTACTAAATGTAGTAGGTTAGTCGAGGTAAATGTAGGGCTAAAATGACTGCATAGGGAATAAACAGCGAGTAGCAGCAGCGTTAAAAAAAGGGGGTCGATGCAAATAGTCTGGGTATCCACTCAATTAACTGTTCAGCAGCCTAATGGCTTGGAGATGGAAGCTGTTAAGGAGCCTTTTGTAACTCGACTTGGCGCTCAAGTACCGCTTGCCGTGTGGTAGCAGAGTGAACAGTCTATGACCAGGGTGGTTGGAATCTTTGATCATTTTTCCACTACCCTCTGTAGCACCTTGTGGTCGGCTTCTGAGCAGTTGCCATACCAGCCAGTGATGCAACCAGTTGGGATGCTCTCGATGGTGCAGCTGTAGACCTTTTTGAGAATCTGAGGAACCATGCCTAATCTCCTGAATAGGCGTTATAGTGCCCTCTTCATAACTGTCTTGGTGTGTTTGGACCATGATAGTTTGTTGGTGATGTGGACGCCAAGGAACTTGAAGCTCTCAATCTGTTCCACTACAGCTCTGTCGATGAGAATGGGGGCGTGCTTGGTCCTCTTCCTGCAGTCCACAATCATCTCCTTTTTATCTTGATCACGTTGAGGGACAGGTTGTTATCCTGGCATCACACGGCCAGGTCTCTGACCTCCTCCCTATAGGCGGTCTCATCGTTGTCGCTGATCATGCCTACCACTGTTGAGTCATCTGCAAACTTAATGATGGTGTTGGTGTTGTGCCTGGCCATGCAGTCATGAGTGAACAGGGAGTACAGGAGAGGATTGAGCACGCACCCCTGAGGGGTCCCCGTGTTGAGGATCAGCATGGCGGATGTGTTGTTACCTATCCTTACCACTTGGGGGCAGCCCGTCAGGAAGTCCAGGATCCAGTTGCAGAGGGAGATGTTTAGTCCCAGGGTCCTTAGCTTAGTGATAAGCTTTGAGGGCACTATGGTGTTGAACGCTGAGCTGTAGTCAATGAACAGCATTCTCACATACAGTTTAAGTTTACATGCACTTAGGTTGGAGTCATTAAAACTCGTTTTTCAACTACTCCACAAATTTCTTGTTAACAAACTATAGTTTTGGCAAGTCATTTAGGACATCTACTTTGCATGACACAAGTCATTTTTCCAACAATTGTTTATAGACAGATTATTTCACTTATAATTCAGTGTATCACAATTCCAGTGGGTCAAAAGTTTACATACACTAAGTTGACTGTGGCTTGGAAACAGCTTGGAAAATTCCAGAAAATGATGTCATGGCGTTAGAAGCTTCTGATAGACTCAAATGATGTAATTTAGACTATTGGTGAACCTGTGGATGTATTTCAAGGCCTACCTTCAAACTCAGTGCCTCTTTGCTTGACATCGTGGGAAAATCAAAAGAAATCAGCCCAGAACTCAGAAAATAAATTGTAGACCTCTACAAGTCTGCTTCATCCTTGGGAGCAATGCCTGAACCACGTTCATCTGTACAAACAATAGTACGCAAGTATAAACACCATGGGACCACGCAGCCGTCATACCGCTCAGGAAGGAGACGCGTTCTGTCTCCTAGAGATGAACGTACATTGGTGCAAAAGTGCAAATCAATCCCAGAACAACAGCAAAGGACCTTGTGAAAATGCTGGAGGAAACGGGTCCAAAAGTATCTATATCCACAGTAAAACGAGTCCTATATCGACATAACATGAGACTGCTCCGCAAGGAGCAAGTCACTGCTCAAAAACCTCCATAAAAAAGCCAGACTACGGTTTGCAACTGCCCATGGGGACAAAGATCATACTTTTTGTCCTCTGGTCTGATGAAACAAAAATAGAACTGTTTGGCCATAATGACCATTGTTATGTTTGGAGGAAAAAGGGGGAGGCTTGCATGCCGAAGAACACCATCCCAACCGTGAAGCACGGGGGTGGCAGCATCATGTTGTGGCGGTGCTTTACTGCAGGAGCGACTGGTGCACTTCACAGAATAGAAGTCATCATGAGGTTGGAAAATTACGTGGATATATTGAAGCAACAACTCAAGACATCAGTCACGAAGTTAAAGCTTGGTCACAAATGGGTCTTCCAAATGGACAATGACCCCAAGCATACTTCCAAAGTTGTGTCAACATGGCTTAAGGACAACAAAGTCAAGGTATTGGAGTGGCCATCACAAAGCCCTGACCCCAATCCTATAGAAAATTTGTGGGTATAACTGAAAAGTTACACCAGCTCTGTCAGGAGGAATGGGCCAACATTCACCCAGCTTATTGTGGGAAGCTTGTGGAAGGCTACCCAAAACGTTTGACCCAAGTTGAGCAATTTAAGGCAATGCTACCAAATACTAATTGAGTGTATGTAAACTTCTCACCCACTGGGTATGTGATGAAGGAAATAAAAGCTGAAATAAATAATTTGCTCTGCTATTATTCTGACATTTCACATTCTGAAAACAAAGTGGTGATCCTAACTGACCTAAGGCGGGGCATTTTTACTAGGATTAAATGTCAGGAATTGTGAAAAACTGAGTTTAAATGTAATTTGGCTAAGGTGTATGTAAACTTCCGACTTCAACTGTAGGTGTTCCTTTTGTCCAGGTGTGCAAGGGCAGTGTGGAGTGCAATAGAGATCGCATCATCTGTTGGGACAGTATGCAAATTGGAGAGGGTATAGGTTTTCTGGGATAAGGGTGTTGATGTGAGCCATGACCAGCCTTTCAATGCACCTACAGACGTGAGTGCTACGGGTCGGTAGTCATTATTTAACTAGGCAAATCAGTGGGTTAATGGCAGAGGGGGTTACCCTCTGTTAAAGATCCTCCTACAGTGTAGAAAATGATTTTCTTCATCAAAAATTAGTCTGGAATAATGGTAGACAGGTGTATACAGATGGGTGGAAATATGAGACTCTCACCCCTCTCTTTTAGCTTATTTTACTGTCTTCCTGTTCCACTTTATTGCCCTCTTCTCATCTGCCTCCCTCTGTTATGCTCTCCACCTCTTCTCATCTGCCTCCCTCTGTTATGCTCTCCACCTCTTCTCATCTGCCTCCCTGTTATGCTCTCCACCTCTTCTCATCTGCCTCCTCTGTTATGCTCTCCACCTCTTCTCATCTGCCTCCCTCTGTTATGCTCTCCACCTCTTCTCATCTGCCTCCCTGTTATGCTCTCCACCTCTTCTCATCTGCCTCCCTCTGTTATGCTCTCCACCTCTTCTCATCTGCCTCCCTCTGTTATGCTCTCCACCTCTTCTCATCTGCCTCCCTCTGTTATGCTCTCCACCTCTTCTCATCTGCCTCCCTCTGTTATGCTCTCCACCTCTTCTCATCTGCCTCCCTCTGTTATGCTCTCCACCTCTTCTCATCTGCCTCCCTCTGTTATGCTCTCCACCTCTTCTCACCTCTGTTTCTCACCTCTTCTCATCTGCCTCCCTCTGTTATGCTCTCCACCTCTTCTCATCTGCCTCCCTCTGTTATGCTCTCCACCTCTTCTCATCTGCCTCTCTCTGTTATGCTCTCCACCTCTTCTCATCTGCCTCCCTCTGTTATGCTCTCCACCTCTTCTCATCTGCCTCCCTCTGTTATGCTCTCCACCTCTTCTCATCTGCCTCCCTCTGTTATGCTCTCCACCTCTTCTCATCTGCCTCCCTCTGTTATGCTCTCCACCTCTTCTCATCTGCCTCCCTCTGTTATGCTCTCCACCTCTTCTCATCTGCCTCCCTCTGTTATGCTCTCCACCTCTTCTCATCTGCCTCCCTCTGTTATGCTCTCCACCTCTTCTCATCTGCCTCCCTCTGTTATGCTCTCCACCTCTTCTCATCTGCCTCCCTCTGTTATGCTCTCCACCTCTTCTCCTCCTTTCCATCTTTTGACGTCTCAAGTATCTGTGATTAACTTGTATGGCTTTTTAAAGCGTACTGTACATCAGAGGTAGAGTAGTCTTGGGGATCCTAATTTGTCTGAGACGAATGGGCATGATTGTCCACTGCCAAAGCCTGGTTTACCAAAAAAAAAAACGTGTCTGTATTTGATTCTCAGGTTTGTCTCTGATTTGAATTACAGTAATCAGTCTTCACACTTTCTCTATCAGACGTCATCATCACCAGAACAATACTGTCAGAAGAAAAGCTCACCCTGGTACCAGACGGGTAGACAATTGTCTGCTAATAACAGTCAAGGTTAAGACACAATTCACAGGAACAAACCGTATGAAAAGATAAGAGGGGCAGAATAAGGTTGTGTTTTGTTATTGTTCCTGATGGTCTAATCTTCTGCTGTCGCACACTGAATCCACACGTGATGAAATGCGCTTTGTGCCCAATGGAAGAATATTGCATTTGAAATCCTGACGGACAGAGATGTGGGATGCTGTATGTGTGCTGCCATGTCTGTCTGTGGAGTTTCCTGTCACATCCTGTAGTAACCTCAGGACCATGGAGCCTGACTGACAGAGATGTGGGATGCTGTATGTGTGCTGCCATGTCTGTCTGTGGAGTTTCCTGTCACATCCTGTAGTAACCTCAGGACCATGGAGCCTGACGGACAGAGATGTGGGATGCTGTATGTGTGCTGCCATGTCTGTCTGTGGAGTTTCCTGTCACATCCTGTAGTAACCTCAGGACCATGGAGCCTGACTGACAAGTGGTCTGCCTGGTCAGAATATCCTGTATCTGTTTACAGCTGCCTGTGGGGCGCTGCTCTGGCCTGGACAGCTGTTAACATCAGGTGTTAACAGCAGTAAATAACCTGTACTGTGTGTGTGTACTGAATGTTTTGTGTAGGCCGAAGTGTGTGCGAGGGTTTGCGGCCGCTCATAGAGGCCTCACATTGTTCTCCACTGCAATAGAAAGTCATAAAGGAACCCTAAAGCCGCCCACATACTAGGTTTGGTCTCCTCTGCAATGGTGACACGAACATCTGTGCCTCACATACATACTCACTCACTCCCTTAAAAGACCTTCAGCTTAGAAAAAAGAAGTGTCAGTATTACTGTTTCTCTCTTGAGACGCTGCAGCAACAGCCACTTCCTCAAAATAGTGAATGTAAAGGTAAATTAAAAAAATAAAAATATCTGTGATTTAATTTAGACGTTTCTGCTGAGGAGATCTTAGTTGTGCAGTTTTCCATTTTAACTAAGATGTTTGGTCCAGTATTTCTCAAGATAAAGAATGTGCATGGAAAACTACTCCTCTCTCATTTAATGACAACAAACCCGTCCACCGTTCCCACTCCTACTACTGACCCGTTCAGTACGGGGACATCGGTTCGGTCTGCATTGTGAACCCGAAACGAATACACCAATAAATGACCATCACTAGGCCTACGCTGCGTTGTGTGTTGCCTCTTGAGTAAATCTGAGCTGAAAGAACACTTCTGTTTAAACAACTAGAGGCCTTAATCTTAACTTTTAAAACCATTGTGTGTTCGAACAGCCGGGGGGAAAAAATCACACCAAAACGAACTACAACAACCTCTTGTCATTAATATATGCACAAACTGTTTTGAAGGGCTTAATGAGGCACTACTCTTGGCTCTTAACCACAGCAGTGTGTGGGTAGGACGGTTTTCCACCTCTCTCTTTGTTTCAGGTATGGCATACTCTGCAATAATTTGCCCAATTCACCGTGAGCTTTTTAATTGTACCTTGTTTGTGCCGGAGGGGGAGGGAGAAATAGGAAGGAGGGAGGGAGAGAGACTGGTTCAAGTCCAAAAGAGAGAGATGTAGAGAAAGGGAAGTAAGGAAATGGGAGGTGACATGGTTGTTATCTCTGTGGGAAGGGCCCAATGAGCTGTCAGTGACATCACGATGTTTAAAAACATGGGAGGTGACATGGTTGTTATCTCTGTGGGAAGGGCCCAATGAGCTGTCAGTGACATCACGATGTTTAAAAACATTGTCTGACTTGCGCCTATATGGCGATTGCATGAACTTTATAAAAATAAATCAAAAGGTCATTCACTTTTGACTGCAGTCAACTGTAAGTTTCTCTTCACCAACTTCATCCTGCAGCCCTCACCTGCATTGTGGGAGGCTCTCGTCAACCAGACTTTTTGACCCATGCGAACATGACCAAAGAAATAACTGAAACGGGAACCAGCTTTGCCTTGATTCATGTATACAGTGGAGATATATAACACCGTTCAAAAGTTTGGGGTCACTTTGAAATGTCCTTGTTTTTTTAATGAAAATGAACATTTTTGTCCACTTTAAAATAACATTAAATTGATCAGAAATACAGTGTAGACATTGTTAATGACTATTGTAGCTGGAAACGGCAAAAAAACAAACATTTTTTTAATGGAATATCTACAGAGGCGTACAGAGGCCCAGTCATCAGCAACCATCACTCCTGTGTTCCAATGGCACGTTGTGTTAGCTAATCCAAGTTTAGCATTTTAAAAGGCTAATTGATCATTAGAAAATCCATTTGCAATTATGTTAGCACAGCTGAAAACTGTTCTGATTTAAAGAAGGAATAAAACTGTCCTTCTTTAGACTTCTTGATTATCTGGAGCATCAGCATTTGTCGGTTCAATTACAGGCTTAAAATGGCCAGAAACAAACCTTGCTTCTGAAACTCGTCAGTCTATTCTTGTTCTGAGAAATGAAGGCTATTCCATGTGAGAAATTGCCAAGAAACTGAAGATCTCGTACAACGCTGTGTACTACTCCCTTCACAGAACAGCACAAACTGTCTCTAACCAGAATAGAAAGAGGAGTGGGAGGCCCCGGTGCACAACTGAGCAAGAGGACAAGTACATTAGAGTGTCTAGTTTGAGAAACAGACGCCTCACAAGTCCTCAACTGGCAGCTTCATTAAATAGTACCCGCAAAACACCAGTCTCAACGTCAACAGTGAAGAGGCGACTCCGGGATGCTGGCCTTCTAGGCAGAGTTCCTCTGTCCAGTCTCAACGTCAACAGTGAAGAGGCGACTCCGGGATGCTGGCCTTCTAGGCAGAGTTCCTCTGTCCAGTCTCAACGTCAACAGTGAAGAGGCGACTCCGGGATGCTGGCCTTCTAGGCAGAGTTCCTCTGTCCAGTGTCTGTGTTCTTTTTCCACATCTTAATCTTTTCTTTTTATTGGCCAGTCTGAGATGTGTCTTTTTCTTTGCGACTCTGCCTAGAAGGCCAGTGGCTAGTTTTAAATCTGTCATGATTGATTTGTATTGTTACCCACTATGTGGTTGCGAAAGTCCCATTTGGAGAGAGATGGCAGTTTTTCTCTACATAACATTTTAGAAGTTGTCCCTTTTTCAAGTGGTGGTAGTCTGTTTTTAACTAATGCAGTAGATTGGTGACAATGACATGAATATGTATTCGGGTTTGACATCCATACAAGCATTATACTCAGATTTGAACCTCTCATATAGTATGAAATACACATTGTAAACAATCATACATATATTGGCAAATTTTGCTGGGGGGCAATTAAAAGATTTGGGATCTTCGCCCACGCATTACCATGGCACTTCAATTGTTTAGGTTGAGTTGGATTGACCTCTTTACCGCATGTTGGTTAGACAGAATGTAAGTCAGACATCTTATGACGGTACAGAGGGTCAAAGGGCACCAAGTCAGAAGTCAAGTCCAACAAATCGGTGCTCCATGTTCAGCTTGTCAGCAATACTGCAGTTCTTTTCCTGGGTCTGTAGAACATATACATGGAGGATTTGTTCTGCGGAGACACTAAACGAAACACTTCCTGTTTAGTTCCTTTTTATCAGGATGGGCCCTGATGTTGGTGCCAGATAAGGTCACATTATTTAAGTGTGTGTGTGTGTGCCTCACGAGCATCATGTGGTCTTTAATCCATATGTGTGTGTGTGTGTGTGTGTGTGTGTGTGTGTGTACACACACACACCAGTCAGTTGTTAATCCAATCATACACACATGATCTGTGCCCTTTGGCAGGAAGCTCCCTGTGAAGGGTTCCTAACCCAGAGCTTCATTAAGATTAAATGAGCAGATAAATAGTGTGCACACTAGGCAATGAGACAGCAGGGGTTCTGCCCTAACCAGAAGAGGGGGTGATGGGAAGAGGGAAAGAGGAAGATTGAGATGACAGCTGTTACTGTACAAATGAAAAAAGAGAGGGCAGAGAGCTGGGGTCTGGCTGAGAGCAGACAGACGGCTCCTTGGCCTGGGGTCTGGCTGAGAGCAGACAGACGGCTCCTTGGCCTGGGGTCTGGCTGAGAGCAGACAGACGGCTCCTTGGCCTGGGGTCTGGCTGAGAGCAGACAGACGGCTCCTTGGCCTGGGGTCTGGCTGAGAGCAGACAGACGGCTCCTTGGCCTGGGGTCTGGCTGAGTTCTGTCTGGTCTGGAGAGACCTGGTGCGGTCTGGTCTCTCTGGGGGGGGGGATTGTATTGTCCTCCAAAACACAGATTCTATGCTCCATGTTTCTCACAACACTCGCAGCTGAACTGATTTCCCACCCCACCCCCTCATTATAGATGTTTTGGAGAAAAGCGTGGAGGGGGAGGCCAGTGCCCTCACCAAAGCCAAGACCCTCTACAGATCCTGCACCAATGAGAGTGAGTCTGCTGGTCTGTTTTGTTGTGGTCATTGACATTTTAAGTTCAGACATTTCAGTCAAATGAGTTGTCTACCTTTTTTAAACTGTGAGTTAACCTTGGCCACTTCCTGTGTTTCTTTTCTCCCACCTCTGAAGGTCAGATTGAGAAAAGGGGTGGAGCTCCTTTACTAGACATGCTCCCTAATGTATTTGAGTGGCCAATAGCAACCGACCACTGGGAGAGTGTCTATGGTAAACTACACTACTCTTCTAGCACTGTTTCCTACACACATTTTTGTTTACCTATCCACAATCCAATCCAATTCAATCGTCCTCTGTCCTCTCCTCCTCTCTCCTCTCCTACTTAGGTGACACATGGAAGTTGGAGGATGCCATTGCCAGACTAAATGAAAAATACGGAACTCATGTCTTGGTTAATTTTTTTATCGGCACTGATGACAAAGACTCCAATTCACACATCATTCATGTAGGTGGCCGTCACATGCACAGAGAGACGCCTATACTCCGTCACATGCGCAGAGAGACGCCTATACTCCGTCACGTGCGCAGAGAGACGCCTATACTCCGTCACGTGCGCAGAGAGACGCCTATACTCCGTCACGTGCGCAGAGAGACGCCTATACTCCGTCACGTGCGCAGAGAGACGCCTATACTCCGTCACGTGCGCAGAGAGACGCCTATACTCCGTCACGTGCGCAGAGAGACGCCTATACTCCGTCACGTGCGCAGAGAGACGCCTATACTCCGTCACGTGCGCAGAGAGACGCCTATACTCCGTCACGTGCGCAGAGAGACGCCTATACTCCGTCACGTGCGCAGAGAGACGCCTATACTCCGTCACGTGCGCAGAGAGACGCCTACTCCGTCACGTGCGCAGAGAGACGCCTATACTCCGTCACGTGCGCAGAGAGACGCCTATACTCCGTCACGTGCGCAGAGAGACGCCTATACTCCGTCACGTGCGCAGAGAGACGCCTATACTCCGTCACGTGCGCAGAGAGACGCCTATACTCCGTCACGTGCGCAGAGAGACGCCTATACTCCGTCACGTGCGCAGAGAGACGCCTATACTCCGTCACGTGCGCCCTTTAACCCTCTTGGGTAGGGATTTAGTGTACCTCTTTGCTCAAACTACTAAATCTTTTGTATACCTTAAATCTAACAGTGTGAGGTATTCACACACTAAACTCTCTGAACCTCCTACATTAGCAGTACGTGCTCTCATTGGTCACACAACCTCTGTTTTTACAGAAACGCACACAGATCCGTCTGCATGTATTTACCAGGCATTGTTATTTAGATTTGTTTAACTAGGCAAGTTGATTTAAGAACAAATTGTTATTTTCCAATGACTGCCTACACCGGCCAAACCCTAAGAGGGACGAGGCTTGGCCAATTGTGTGGCCAAACCCTAAGAGGGACGCCGCTTGGCCAATTGTGTGGCCAAACCCTAAGAGGGACGAGGCTTGGCCAATTGTGTGGCCAAACCCTAAGAGGGACGCCGCTGGGCCAATTGTGTGGCCAAACCCTAAGAGGGACGAGGCTGGGCCAATTGTGTGGCCAAACCCTAAGAGGGACGCCGCTTGGCCAATTGTGTGGCCAAACCCTAAGAGGGACGCCGCTTGGCCAATTGTGTGGCCAAACCCTAAGAGGGACGCCGCTTGGCCAATTGTGTGGCCAAACCCTAAGAGACCCGCCGCTTGGCCAATTGTGTGGCCAAACCCTAAGAGGGACGCCGCTTGGCCAATTGTGTGGCCAAACCCTAAGAGGGACGCCGCTTGGCCAATTGTGTGGCCAAACCCTAAGAGGGACGCCGCTTGGCCAATTGTGTGGCCAAACCCTAAGA